>NW_013666791.1:254990-257508 GCF_000517525.1 Limulus polyphemus
AACCCGGTTTCTAGCCTTGTAACGCCGCAGACATACTGTTGTGCCACTGGGGGGCGTCGTCAAACAGAGCTTCACATAAACATATTTTACGTGTAATTTGTGTGTCACTAACGTAAATATAAAACAATTACATACTTAAACACTGTACATGTAAATTAAAGTTTTCAATTTCAACGTGATTTGGCTTCAAGAGTTATTTTTTCTCCGATTTATTAATTATGAAATTCTTTAAAATGACACGATTTTTTTTTAATGATAAACACGGAGCAAAGTTGGAAATAGGAACCACATTATAATTTCTTTATCTAAAATTATCTTTAACTAGGAACTTCTAATACAAAATTGGACAAAATATGGATGGAAATAATTACCTTTTCCTTTAATTATCCAATTCCTTTCACGGCAATTTGGCTTAAATCGATTAATTCTGTAAGAGAACTTGATATTATTACTGTATGTCACTAACCCTATTTCAACCTCTTAACAAATGAAGTTATTTTTTCCTTTGATACAAATAAGCGATATCAGTTCGACATTTCTCGAGAATTAGTGCGTCATAAAAGCACGTGCTTACTCTTTCACTACTAAACCTCTTGTTCAACTGTATAACAGTTTTTCAGCGAATTATAGCTAGCGCCCTCTATCAGGTGGGTCAATACTTTCTAGCCAAGAATAATGTATCTTTTGGAGTATTTTCAGTAATACGTAATTTAAAATTCTACGCCGATCTAAAATTACAGATATCCAATCACTGGTAACAGACAGAAGATAATCGTGTACCAAATATCCATGTAATAATAATAATAACAAGGTGTCATAAACCACGGAAAAAACTTGCAAATGATAGTTAAGATATACTTAGTTAATGTCAAACAAGTTACTGTTTTAAACATCTCTACACGTATAGGGAAAAACTACATTTAACAACTAGCACCTACGGGGTGAACGTTAACTTTCACGAGGCATGCAAGTATCTTTAGCATTTAAGGGGTGAACGTTAACTTTCACGAGGCATGCAAGTACATTTAGCACCTACGGGGTGAACGTTAACTTTCACGAAAGATTTAAGTATATTTAGCAATTATCATTTAAGAGTTGAACTTTAACTTTCACGAGGCATGCAAGTACATTTAGCAATTAGCACCTACGGGGTGAACGTTAACTTTCACGAGGCATGCAAGTACATTTAGCAATTAGCACCTACGGGGTGAACGTGAACTTTCACGAAAAATTTAAGTATCTTTAGCAATTAGCATTTAAGAGTTGAACGTTAACTTTCACGAGGCATGCAAGTACATTTAACAATTAGCACCTACAGAGTGAACGTTAACTTTCGCGACACATGCAATGGTTCCAAAGACGAAGGTATTAGCACCTACGAGGTGAACGTTAACTTTCACGAGGCATGCAAGTACATTTAGTAATTAGCACCTACAGAGTGAACGTTAACTTTCACGACACATGCAATGGTTCCAAAGACGAAGGTATATATATATAACCTCCCTTAAAACTCGGTAGTCCCGTTTTTTGTCGGGACGTTTGGTGGATTGTTCTTCAAACAATCTCTTAATTCTTTTCTTATCTCGAGTAGCAACCATTTTATCCTCTTTAAAAACTGTTAAATTTTGTTACAAACATGATTTTGTTTTATAACTATTATTAATATTAAATCCATTTGAATTACTTTTTTTATATACATAAATTAATTTACTATGGCTTAACTATTACCAATTCAACGATGCCAGATTCGAACCCTAAAAATAAATTAGACGGAACCTGTGCCCTAATAAAAGATTAAAAACGTACTTACAGCGTTGACTTACTGCAAAATAAAACTTGATTTGATACAAATGGGACACAACCCTAAAAAACTACATGTTTCAGCGGCGCATTAGGCAGCCATCATCATTAGGAGTAAGAATTACAAGTAAAACACTGACTTATTTACACACACAATAGATTTACATAAGCATATTATTACACCTTCAGCGCCATCTCTAATTAAAACTTTAACTCTTGACTAAATTTAAGCAAGATATGTTAATATTGTGATTACCAAGACTGGTAAAGGAGGTCAAGTATTGATTTTGGATAAAAGAGTTTATGACTAAGATTAGATGGATGGCTGTTATGAACAAATAAGAAAACGGATCCTCCTACTTTAGTCAATAACAGAGTGTAAACATTAGTAAAAAACAATGTTACTTTGACCCAGAAAGAAGGGAAGGACTTGGTTTCCTCTAGGTACATTTTAACCCTGATTTTACGCGCTACGTGAAGTCCACAAAACTGGCTCTTTGTTTTATCTTATTGAAGATAATAAAGGCTCATCTGGCCCGGCATGGCCAGGTTGTTAAGACGCTCGACTCGCAATCTGCGGGTCGCGGGTTCGAATCCCCGTCCCACCAAACATGCTCGCCCTTTCAGCCGTGGGGGCGTTATATGTGAAGGTCAATCCCACTATTCGTTGGTAAAAGAGTAGCCCAAGAGTTGGCGGTGAGTGGTGATGACTAGCTGC
>NW_013666791.1:258127-269155 GCF_000517525.1 Limulus polyphemus
TTGTACATTTGCTGTCATGTTAAACTTGTATTAAAGTTTTTTTTTTTCATTACCCATTTAAGCCGTCTCCAGCCATTATTCAAGTACAATGTAAAGTAATATAACAAAAACATCTTATGTTAAGTTATTTACTGCAATAATAGCATGGTGCATGATGTGTGACATTATACGAAGAGTACGTGACACACACACATTAATAACATAACTTCCATAACTGTTGTACAAGGATATATATACAAAGGTAAATGGGCAACAAGGCCACTCACCGAGCTTAACGCTTACCTGAAGATCACGGCTTTACATCTGATCTGAAGAACTTGGTGCCTAACCTGATCCCACATGAGATCAAATCGTATTACGATCCTGGATGGCACCTCTTACATTTCGAACACTATGTATATTGAATAACGCATCATCTAATCTAGTGTCATGCTTTTTAAGCAAACAACACTCTACAAACAGTCTGTTAATTTGACAAGTGTATTTATATATAATACACAGTCAAGCGCACTTTTCAGGCATATATATGAGGTCAACCATCACGTGAAGTCAACCATCACATGAATGAGTGGAATAATATCAATACTTTAACTTTTATGAACTTAAAAAATTATAAACATAAATTTTTAAATTGTGACTCTTGTTCCTACATTCGAAGAGACACTTAGTTTATTTGAGACTAGATAAGTAACGAGTAAGAAATTACCTCCGTTAGAAGCGTGTAAAATTATTAAGCTGACCCGTGAGTGTAAGTGTATTTTATGGTAGGAAATGAGTTCACAAATAGTTTAGGTATGGTCCCCCCCCCGTCCTGTTTTGTAAACTCTCTCTCTCTCTTCTAGAAAACACTAGAAAATTTCTACTTCGAAATATTATGTATTTTAACTCTAAATTGTTAAACAATCTTACTGTATGGATATTTAGCCTGGGAAAAGTTTTTTATATGTTTTCAGTCATACGTTTACCATGCCTACATTACATTGCCGAACCGAATATATTAGTTGATAAGCACGAGGCTACACAATGGGCTATCTGTGCTATGTCCACCGCAGGTATCGCACCCCGTTTCGAGCGTTATAAGCCCTCAGACTTACTGCTTAATCTACGGAAGGAGGGGGGGGACCAACCTAACAAAGATATACTTGTACCTACAGCTTGACCATAATATTAACATCATTAATTTTTAGAATAATCTAAATGAATACGTCAGATTTCTAAGAAACCTCATTATCGCTTACCAGGCTTGACCAACTATAACAACTTCTAATTCTAAATTAAATTTATTTTAAAAGTTGAAATGAATATAGTTACAGTAAGGTTATGTCGGCTAGAAATCAACCAATGCCAAGGTTGATAGCCTATATGATATCCGAAGTATGTAAATAGACGGGATGGAGATCAAGCCACCTCAAATAAAAACAGGAGTCACAGACTGAACAATCTCCAGAATTAATAAAATTGATAATACAGAAGATACTACTGAGAAGGATGAAAAAGACAGCAGTACAACTCACCTCGAAATGGATATCCTGGACCCTTGATAAGACCAAATATATATATTGTGAAAGGTCTGTGTGAAAACATGCAAACAGGATCATAAGAGTAATCAAAAATTGTAATTAGTTCACACCAAACTGAGAGTAAAAATAATGTTTACAACACCTCTTGTGAATGTGGACTTCAATACATTGTACAAACAAAGACTCGCAAAAGTAGGGATTGGGAAGTATTATAGACATAAGAAAACGTGGATATAACACCCATTAAAATAGCTAGTTGGTTCAAATCCTTTCATTGACATATCACAATGAAGTGATTATCACATCAGCTTTTTTTTTTTAAAAAAGGCCCAGGATCAAATCCCAATCCATACAAACAAACCAAACCTTCCCAGGAGGCCCGGCATGACCAAGTGGTTAGGATGCTCGACTCACAATCTAAGGGTCACGGGTTCGAATCTCCGTCCCACCAAATATGCCCTTTCAGCCGTGGGGGCGTTATAATGTGACGGTCAATCCCACTATTCGTTGGTAAAAAGAGTAGCCCAAGATTTGGCGGTATCTGGTGATGACTAGCTGCATTCCCTCTAGTCTTACACTGCTAAATTAGGGACGGCTAGCGCAGATAGCCCTCGTGAAGCTTTGCGCGAAATTTATAACAAACCAAATCTTCCCAGGATTTCCTTCACAAAGGCAGCAGATCAGCAATTTGAAACAAAGGGTGTAAACTAATTAACATCCAGTAATCGTATGGTAAAAATAAATTAGTAACTAATTAGACAACGATAAAACAAAATAAATTTCGGCCAGTATGCAAAAATACACCAAAACCGTTTTTTGTTTGTTATACCGAAATTTTCTACATACAAACGTTTCCTTTTGAGGCTGCATACTGATTAATAGCATTGTTACGATCGGTTTTAATGTGTAGTTTCGAAGTTTTTATTTTCTAGTGTTTAAGAACATGTAATATAAAACTTCGGTAAAGGATGGAAACTACATTGTCACGTCAAAAATGTTCGATAGTAAGCATACGTAGAGGGTTTGGTAAGTTATATCAAAACAGTTTTGAATACTCAAATCACTAAGTCACGTGATAACCATAGCAGATATGTGGTCGCGGTGGAACAGAATGTATTAGAACTACATTTCAAACAGTTTTGAATACTCAAGACACTAAGTCACGCGACAACTATAGCCGATATGAGGTCGCGGTGAAACAGAATGTATCAGAACTACATTTCAAACAGTTTTGAATAATCAAAATACTAAGTCACGTGACAACCATAGCCGATATGAGGTCGCGGTGAAACAGAATGTATCAGAACTACATTTCAAACAGTTTTCAATACTCAAGACACTATGTCACGTGACAACCATGGCCGATATGAGGTCGCGGTGGAACAGAATGTATCAGAACTACATTTCAACAAATTTGGTGTTTAGTAGGTAGTGTGAAACCGCTGAAAATTTATCGCTTTTGGGAAAGGCATGAAATCGCCTTTTTTTTTTTTAGGCGCAAAATATTCATGTTCTCAGATAAGAAAAAATGTCTTCATATCAGGGATTTAGAATTTGCAAAATAGGAATACCCCTTGACCTTAATGACATTTAAAATAATGGAATACGTATCAATTTATGACCCAGGACCATCCAAAAAAATGTCTTCATATCAGGGATTTAGAATTTGCAAGATGGGACCAACCCTTGACCTTAATGACATTTAAAATAATGGAATACGTATCAATTTATGACCCAGGACCATCCAAAAAAATGTCTTCATATCGGGGATTTAGAATTTGCAAAATGGGACCACCCCTTGACCTTAATGACATTTAAAACAATGGAATACGTATCAATTTATGACCCAGGACCATCCAAAAAAAAGACACGCAAAAAGTCGTACTTCAGCCGTGGATTCTCATTTGTAACAAGTGAGAATCCACTAACACAAAGATCCTGATTAAAAACTTACCTAATGAGTTGAGTTTTAAAAATCAGAAATCCCACCTTAAACTTGATTTATATTTAACCCTCACTCAGTACTTTATCTAAAGCAATATGTTATTGTATTGTTCCACCCAAGATTCACACATAATGAAAATGAATGTATGTCTAGTGTGATGAAGGGATCAATGACAGAATACTTGTGTAACCTTACTGTATAGGCGGCCAGTGTCTTTCTTCCATTATTTATACTTTTTATTACCTTTGATCAGTTCTCGTTGTTTGATGTAGCATAAAATCTATGTAAAAAATATTTTAAAATATTTGTAAGCTGTGTGTGTATCTTAGGAACAAATAACTTGTTTTATGAGTTTATATGAATATAGGGCTAACAGGGCGTTGGTTTGCCCAGTGGTAGAGTCCCGTATTTCGGAGCTGGCGAGAGACAAGTTCGAATTCGTGCGATACAGCAAAATATTTCCGCATTTTAAGCTGTGGGTGTGTTATAAGAGTGATAGTCAATTCCTTAGCGTAGTTACTTGGTGGTAGATTTCTGCTGACTGGAGACCTTCCTTCTGGTCAGTAGTTCAAAATTAGGGAAGTTGTCAGATAACCTTAGTACAAATGATAAAACTACCATAAATCTCTCTAAGTTTGTCGAACCCCCTGAGGTATTACTTGAAATGAAACCGGAAATACCATTAACAGCGAATGTAACCCAACAGAAGATTCGTTGTGTTCTGATAGCTACAAGTTTTAATTTTCTAGTATATTGAATAATAAGATTAAGATTATGTAGTCCTCGAGAGCATATTATAGAGAATTGACTTCATTAATTCATAAGTTACTTTGTAGTTCTGGACTATAGAGTTAGCTTATTTCAGTTGAAATGTTATGAAAAACGTGGCTAATGAGGAGGAAGTAGCTTTCCAGTATTATTTACGCTACATTATATTGTGAAAATAAACCTCAATTGCGCTTCCAAATAATAGGGTTAAGTTTAAGAAAATGGCAGCGTATCATTTCGAACGTTATATGTTGCGCGCATATATTAAATGAAAACGCTTACTTTGTTTATTTAAAACAAAAATACTTTGGGGTAAATTTGGTAAAATATTTGTTTTCCTATTTGAAAAGTAAATTAAATTTTAAAAATGGTCGAATACGCATGGAAGGTGCATAAGAATATGTGATTTATTTTACATTCGAAATAACAACACACATTTTTGTAACATATATTTTCTTTCCTAAATTAAATTTTTGTGACATGTATTTACTTTTGTAAATTAAATTTTTGTGACATTTGTTTGTTTGTAGTTATGCACAAATCTACCCAATGGGCTATCCGGTTTCTAGAGTTGTACGTCCGTAGACATACCGCTGTGCCACTGGGGGGCTTTTTGTGACATATATTTACTTTTGTAAATTAAATTAAAATGTGCAGGTTATTCGTTTTATTTCGTCAATGTTGTTTTTTTTTTCAATTCACGTTTAAAACTCTTTCCCATATAAAAGTACGCTACTTACTTACATTGTATAAACTACAGAAGTAAAAGCATAAATTATAATAAAGCATCTCATTAGGTAATATCCTTACCCGCTGACAAGAACGACGAGGAATGCTGGACCGACCGCACACTAGTATTATTCCAAACACAACCACTAAACCTGCATTAATTTCTGGCACTTTCAATTTCGGCCGCCAGGCTCAACTTGCCATGTGTCTCTAAAGGTAAAATGGTCGCTACACGTACCTGAGTAACCTGACCCACTTTTGGTCTTTCGAATGAACCCCGTACATCGTTTTCGGCCAGTTTCTCTTCCCCGTTTGCAAAGCACTGGACTAAAAGAGTTAACTCGCCTAAAACTAGGCCTTTTTCAAAGGGTTTGCCTCCAGTCTATTAGTAACACTGCACCATGTTTCACAGACTGGAGTGCAGAAGTGAGAAAATCATGCTTTCCATTCGTTACTACTTCCTTTAGACCACGACTTTGTTATCAGTTATATATTTAGGTCGCAAAGAAACAGTGGGATAAATACCACCCGTTTTAACCTATAACTCTAAATTTCGACTTGTTAATAACCACCACAACTAGACCAGCTTTTAAAGCCTAAATATTCAAAACCGGTGGTTTGGGCAAAATGTGCAAATATCAGAATGACAGTTCCGGCTTTAAGCACGTTTAAGACAAACGACAGCTTAGAGATCCTTTCTTTTAGGATCCTCGCGCTGGTCAGTTAACACAAATATTTGAAATTAAAATGTATTCGTATTTTTTTCTTTCGCAAAAATGCAAACAACAACCGTTAAGTTCAGTCTTAATTTTAACAGCTTTCTATAACTCTTCCACATCCCCCTAGGACGAGATTGCGTCAGTGAATTTAAAAATTATATAAAATAAATTTATCGTCTTTTTCTCACAAGTTAATTCTCCAGAGTCCAGAGTAAAATTTATTCAATAACAAAATGAAAGTTAATTTGATGATATGTTACAATTACAGTCCTGATTTTTTTTAAAGCTTTGCTTTGCAATTTTAGACTTTATTTGAACTATGATAGGAAAATAAATGTTTGTGTGTGTGTGTAACAAGATGAGGTAGTTACATAATTTTGTACTCGATCGTATCAAGTTTAGTTTTGTTGACAAGGCCGCCATGTTAGGCCTTGTTTGCAGTAGGCCATATCGTACTGAGAAACCGCTTGAATGGGCAAAGAAAATCATCCATAAGTAAGGTAACGAATAAGCAGCTTCTACCGCATTTTGCTTGTTTCTTTGTTGTTAAGCGCGAAATTATGCATTGGGCTATCTGTGCTTTGCCCACCACGGGTATCGAAACCCGGATTCTAGCGTTGTAAGTCCGCAGACATACCGCTGTGCTACTGGGGGGGGGGGCATTTAAGTAAGAAGAAAATGCTTCAATCACAGTCTTTGCTGAAATGTTTACAACAGGCTTGCCATAAAACATTGAAAGCTTTCCGGTTTCTAGCGTTGTAAGACCGTAGACATAACCACTGTGTCACTGGGGGGGGGGGGGTCTTGGGTTGGCCCTGGTGAAAATATTTACGTATAAACACGTATAAGTAGTTTTTAAAGGCCCAAAATAAACTGTGTAATATTTAGTAATGACAAGACACGACTGAATTTTTTTTAAATAATTTGTTTTGGAATAAGAAGTTTGCTACAATTAATTTCCATTGAACACGTCACAGTTTTCGCAATAAATTCGGTATTTTTTTACCAAAGAACGACGAAAAAACAACAACAATGAATTAATTTGAATTTTGATGTTTATTTTCACGATAAGAGAATTTTAGGCCAGGTAAAAAAAAACAAAAAAACAACATGTTTTAAGTTCCCACTCACTTCCTTTTTGCAGCCGCCTCCCCCACATTTTTTTTTCCATTTTTGAATTGTCGTTTTTCGTTCATACAAAGAAACAAAGAAGACTTCTGATTAAAAATAACATGAACACAGTTGATTTATTTTGCTCTTTTTATCTTTAGTAGTCATAAATTCTGTATCATTTTGAGGAGGCCCGGCATGGCCAGGTGGTTGAGGCGCTCGACTCGCAATCTGAGGGTCGCGGGTTCGAATCCCCGTTACACCGAACATGCTCGCCCTTTCAGCCGTGGGGGCGTTATAATGTGACGGTCAATCCCACTATTCGTTGGTAAAAGAGTAGCCCAAAAGTTGGCGGTGGGTGGTGATGACTAGCTGCCTTCCTCTAGTCCTATACTGCTAATTTAGGGACGGCTAGCGCAGATAGCCCTCGTGTAGCTTTGCGCGAAATTCTCAAAACAAACAATCATTTGTTTAATATAAAAATATCCTCTAACTATGCAGATTAATTGCAAGCTGAACGTGTGTCTTTAAACATGATGTTTATCTTATACCTCAAACGTTGGAAGCATCCAAGAAAACTGAAATTACTTTAATTGAAGGCTGAACACTGAAAGTAGTGAGTGGCGAAACAAAGGCTAAACCTGTTTCTTTAACACTGAAAGTGGTGAGTGGCGAAACAAAGGTTAAACCTGTTTCTTTAACACTGAAAGTAGTGAGTGGCGAAACAAAGGCTAAACCTGTTTCTTTAACACTGAAAGTGGTGAGTGGCGAAACACAGGCTAAACCTGTTTCTTTAACACTGAAAGTGGTGAGTGGCGAAACAAAGGCTAAACCTGTTTCTTTAACACTGAAAGTGGTGAGTGGCGAAACAAAGGCTAAACCTGTTTCTTTAACACTGAAAGTGGTGAGTGGCGAAACAAAGGCTAAACTTGTTTCTTTAACACTGAAAGTAGTGAGTGGCAAAACAAAGGCTAAACCTGTTTCTTTGGTCTTTAATAATTAAATTTATCTAACCTCAGCAAAAACTTCTACGTTACTTTTCTTATGACATGACAAGCTCTTTAATATTTGTTGTTTAACCTCACAGACGTTGTAATGAGGGGGTATGTGCCCCCAATTTTAACTCGTTTGTAAAGTGTCCATTTGAATAAAACTTCTATGTTACTTTTCTTATGGCATGAGTAGCTCTTGAAGATTTGTTGTTCCCTTTAACCTCATAGACGTTGTAATGTGGGGTATGTGCCCCCAATTTTAACTTATTAGCAAAGTGTCCCTTTGAATGAGAAATTGAAACTCGTGTATAACCAGCAAGGAAATTCGCCGTTTCAGTTTTGAATTCAATGGTCTTGGTTAACACAACAATTAAGGTGTCCCCAAATTCAAACACGTTCCGCCACCTATGGACCTAGATTTGAAATAAGACACACAAGATTTACGACAAATCGTAAATTGTCAGAATGCACCTGATGAAATTAAGATTTATTTTATTAACTAACAACTCGACAAAAATATAAATATAGAGAGATAGATAACACAGACATACATGAGAAATGTAACTCCAGGTATGGTACTGGAAACACATTAAAATACGTGGGTCGTTGGATAGACCTTAATGTAAAACATACTTACTTTATTACTTCTGAATTTGGGAGTGGGGGAAGAACAATCAAACATAATAGAGCCAAATACAAATACATTTAAAGTTATAGGAGTTGACAATATTAGCTTGAGAAGGGCAATGACTTTTTAGGGGGGATGGTCCCCCGAGTTGTATTATTAGTTTTTAACTTTGATAAACAACCTTAAAAATACGTATGACTAATATGTGATTTTCATAGTTATTGCATTACCTTATTTATAGAATAAAATATAGTGTGCTGTGAAACATGTTTTTTCTTGAACGAAACTTTTGTTTTTAACATAAATACCAGCTGTTTGGTTAACTTAATTTTCTAACTGAAAAATGTGATTTTCAGTCAGTTTTAACCTTTTCAATTTTATTAGGTTTGTCAAGACAGAATAATGTCTCAAAGTTTCTTTCTTTCATAATATGATGATTACTCAGATCCTAACGAAACTGGATACCCGAGGAAGTCAGTTTTACTTAGTTTTATTATCTGTCAAAAACAAATATACCAAGTCGGGGTTATAGGAAGTGATAAGGCCAGTCAGGCCTGACCACTTTCTCATGACATGTATTAAAAGTTGCTTCTTTTAATTCAATACATTACGTAGTATTTGAAATTTAAATAGCTCAAGATTCAATCTCATAGAATTAAATTTTCATTTATTTTCTGGGGGACAGGCCCCCATACCCTTCTAGAAACGGCATGCTGCTTTTCTCACATTGTTTAACTGTGGCAAAAGCCTGATAACTCCAAAATTGCTTCTTACGGCAATGTAAGTTGTTAAGCCCCCCAGTGGCACAGCGGTATGTCTGCGGACTTACAACGCTAGAAACCGGGTTTCGATACCCGTGAATGGCAGAGCACGGATAGACCACTGTGTAGCTTTGTACATAAATTCAAACAAACAAAAAAGCAAGTCGTTAAACCACATACAAATGGTATTTCACGTTGAATATTTAATTAATTAGAAATTCATTGAAAAGTGAATATATAAAAAGAGGAATACAGTAAGAAACTGAATCTCAGCCTATAGTAATACTCCGTTTTCTTTGTCGTTCTGTTAAGCTTAAGGAATAGCTTGGTGCACTTACAAATCCCATACAAAAAATTAAAGGTGTTATTATATATTCGGCAAAATGATGCACCTCTAACATATAGAGAAATAGAGTATTTTTTTTCGGAAAATAAGTAGAAGCTTAATATTTTTCACCATAATACAACTAACACACTATAAAGTTCATGTACCTTATGTAATTTCAACGTTTGATTAATATTTTATTTTCCAAAATGCAAACTATAATCAAATTTTTATGCTTCTGAGCCTAAATTTACTAACCAGACTCAAATTCGACTTCTATTCGAAATTAATGTTTTACATTGCTACTGCTGAGTGAGTCTTCTTAAGAAAATCCTTGTCTAGTTTTAAAATTAAAGAGGCCAACATCTGCGGGCCATGCAATCCCACGTGGTCAATTTTGACACCAGAAAAAAAAAGGGTGAAAAACTCAAAGCAATGGACAAGTCCCCCATTTTTGTGTGGGAATGTATGGAACCTGTAAGTTGGTCAAAATACGGCCGAGTAATTGACCAACATCCCCACAAATTTATGTTTCTTTTGTGAGCGCTGATCCCCCTAAAAAAATTCAAAATATGCAAATCCAACTTTTTCTCAGTATGTTGGACGCATAATAAATTTTTACATTTGTGACAGTTTTCATCTTAATGTCTTTAAATATTACCTTTGACCACATAATATCCTTTAAAAGGCCTAAATCAAAAAGAAAAAAGTGTATAAGTGTATTGGACCAAGTTTCAAGTTAATCAGCCGAAAAATGAAGTGTTTGGAAGAAGAAAAACAATAGAAAAAACAGTATGTCTCTCTGTAAAGACATAACAACCTGCACTCCAGGATACTCCACGTGTGTGTGTGCGCACGTATTCTTTATACCATTTATATTCAAATCTCGATTAAGTATGGAATGGCAATGAAACTTAAAATTATATTTATCACAGTACTTTCAGAAGCGTCTGTCACCATTCCACGACACTCAACAATGCTGATAAGATAAAGCCATAAATAGACCTGTTTCAACCGATTTTATGGTACGATGATCATGTTTTCGTTCCAGCAAACAACACCCAAACATTTTCTTCAGACATACACAAACACAAGTTTTTCATGGCAGGACAACAACATAGTGACCAACTATGATGGAAAGTTAGATACACACATACATTTATTATGAATGTTTTCTTTAGTATGAGCAAGTTAATTTTTTTTTCATCCCTAATGTTGTGAGAATAACTCGGCTGGGTTGCACTGATCAACGAGAGAAACAGTCGTTTTTTTTGTTTCTATGGCAAGTATCGTCACGTTACGAAGGAACATTTCTAGCAATAAAGTATTTGTCTGCACGTTTAACTTTTATCAAACCTTGAGCATTCTCTCGTATTATTCCCCAAGGCCTTCGATTTTTGTTATACGAAAATTCCACCTCTGCCCCGCCTTCTGACAAATCACCCAATTTAATCAAATTTTTTCTTGAGTTATTGCAATATGGAGGAAGCAGGATAAGAGTGTGAACATGAACTTCAAATAAGATTAAGGA
>NW_013666791.1:270125-271893 GCF_000517525.1 Limulus polyphemus
ATGTTTGGTGGGACGGAGATTCGAACCCGCGACCCGCAGATTGCGAGTCGAGTGCTCTAACCACCTGGCCATGCCGGGCACAAGGACAAAGGAGTTATATTTTTTAAATCGATAAATAACGAAACAAGTAAATGTCGTAATACAATTATAATGTATTTTAAGACTATTATTTTTTGTTTAATTTCGAAGAAAAGCTACGCGAGGACTATTTTTTCTAATTTTGAAGTGATAAGTTAAAGAGAAGGTCAACACCACCCAACTACTCTTGTCAGACCGAAGAGTGGGAATTGACCGTCACTCTTATTGTGCATCTAAGACCCCAACGTGCAGAACGTGGTACCGGGATGCAAACCATGGAACCTCAGACTCACAGTTCGCACGTTAAGTAATGGACCGCGCTCGGCCCTCTTTTTTGTTTAGATGTATAAATACTATTTTATTAAACTTTACTGTGTTTTGTTCCCCAAAGTGCGGAGCGTGTTTTTTTTTTTCTTGGTGGGAACAGGATGCAAACCATGGAGCCTCAGACTCACAGTCCGGCACGTTAAATGATGGACCGCGCTTGGCCCTATTGTTGTTTTAAATGTATAAATACTATTTTTTAAATCAAGCTCATTTACACATGATGAGTATGAATACTTTTGATGTTTCAAACTGGAAATATAGCTTATCTTCAACACGTATCCAAACAGTATCATACAAAAAAAAAAAAAACAATCGTATTGTAGAAGTAATGTTCGGTGACAGGTTTCGAGCCCGTGACCCATACATAGATTGCGAGTCGAGAGCCATAACATCAGGCCTGTTTTTTTGTCGCCTAAAAATGACAACTTCAGATAAAAGAATTTTGTTTCGGTAATAATGGAGAGTGTTATTTTGTGGTAAAAAGATTGTAAATGTAGATTATCAAATCACACACATACATATATAAACACGTATTTGAACCTTTAACATTCGCCCTTCCCTGAAGTTTCGCTCTCCGGAAATGGAAGAACATAGACCTGCGAATTTAAACTTCATTAAAGTCGTTATGATTTTAATAACGAATATTCCACAATTCAGCTACGTAAATTTCGAAAATAATATTCATTTTTTTCTAACACGTAAGGATTTTTTACAAATCAGGAAGGGAAAAAAAACTCTTACTTAGATCCAATTATCATTTCATTTACCACAATGAACACTTATTATTATGTTTGTTGACAAAAATACAAAGAAACTGAAGAAAAGGGAAGAACACTGATGTCAAATGAATATACATCCTCATTCATCCTGATGTTTTTTTTCTGAACTCTACGTCTTTTAGTCTCAAAATTACGTGTTGTGGTATTTCTTTTATGTAATCCGTTATGATGTTTTGTGAAAAATCTGTACGTGATGGAGAAAAATGGATATCATTTTCGGATTCAGCATATAGGAATTACTGTAGAACATGTAAAAAGTTCAAGACAATAAAACTTTGGCGGCCTTGTGTAATTGCATTAGGTTCTTGAATCGTGTTCATGTTCAACTGTGAATTTTTGATTGAAATGTTATTATACCAATAGCTTAGATTTTGTTTGTTTGTAGTTAAGCAGAAAGCTTTACAACGGGTCATCTGTGCTGTGTCCAACATGGATATAGAAACCTGGACTTTAGTGTTATAAACCGACAGACTGCTGCTGTGCCACTGCAGGGGGCAAATAGCGTAGAAGCTAACCAACATATTAATAATGGCTGGAGACGGCTTGAATGGGTAATGAAGAAAAACTTTAACATAAGTTTAACA
>NW_013666791.1:272843-283086 GCF_000517525.1 Limulus polyphemus
TTAGTCTCAAAGTGGGTTCCTCGTCATCGAATTTAACCAACATATTGTTTTCGTTGAAAACTAATATAACGTTTACAGTAGAATGACATAAAGTGATATTTTTGTTTCATTAATGTTTAGTCAGAGATAGTAGATGAAACGATCCCAGCAACTGACTATTAAGCTTATCACAAAATAATTAATAATAAAAAGGAAACGTCTAACAGCGGATTAATTCAACTTAGAAAGTATAAAACATGTTTTAGATATTTCATGCTTAGTACAAAGATGGATTACTTAAGAGTAGTTATAATAAAATATTTAGATAACTCTGGAACTATTTCTTGTTTAGTGTAATTACACTTTATCTGGGTGGTGTTTTTTGTTTCCTAACCTAGTTCTCAGCTAGTTTGTCGGTAAAAGTGTTGAAATTATGCGCTAAATTAGTCACAGATCTTGTTAGTACAACGAATGTACACAAGAACCTCTTTTCGAATAAAAATTACTCAATTACCTCGTAAAATAACCTTTAACACTTACCAACGTGAACATACAAGATGTGATGTTTGTCGTCAATTTCAACTGAAAAAGACTTCAGTTACACGTCTAGAACGTTGAATTTGTGATTACTGAAAGATGGCACTCACACACATAACACAACAACAACGGACAGGGGCTACATTTTACTGCTAACATGACATAAAAAAAATACCTGTAGAGTATAATTAATTTGATACACTGGTTCTTGTTTTATTTCCTATAATGGTTAGAATATATTGTTTGATCATATATTGTTTCATCATTTATTGTTTGATCATATATTGTTTCATCATTTATTGTTTCATCATATATTGTTTGATCATTTATTGTTTCATCATATATTGTTTGATCATATATTGTTTCATCATTTAAGTACCCTTGATTTTAGCATTATGTTTCACCCGAGATTTGGGCAGCTGAGGAGATTTAGACTATCCAACTATTCATTATTATATTTAGACTAACCAACTATTCATTATTAGATTTAGACTAACCAACTATACATTATTAGATTTAGACTAACCAACTAATCATTATTATAGTCAGACTACCCAACTAATCATCATTAGATTTAGACTAACCAGCTATTCATTATTAGATTTAGACTAACCAACTGTTCATTATTAGAGTCAGACTAACCAACTAACCATTATTAGATTTGGACAAACCAACAAATCATTATTAGATTTAGACTAACCAACTATTCATTATTAGATTTAGACTAACCAACTAATCATTATTAGAGTCAGACTAACCAACTATTCATTATTAGATTTAGACTAACCAACTATTCATTATTAGATTTAGACTAACCAACTAATCATTATTATATTCAGACTACCCAACTAATCATCATTAGATTTAAACTAACCAGCTATTAATTATTAGATTTAGACTAACCAACTGTTCATTATTAGATTTAGACTAACCAGCTATTCATTATTAGATTTAGACTAACCAACTGTTCATTATTAGAGTCAGACTAACCAACTAATCATTATTAGAGTCAGACTAACCAACTAATCACTATTAGAGTCAGACTAACCAACTAATCATTATTAGATTTAGACTAGTTTTAAATCTATATACTGAGCAAACAATGCAAAATATCTAATAATTCTAATTAATATAATAAATATATATATATATATTAAATATTCTAACCAATAATGTTTAATGAACGCAATATTAAAGAAAGAATACAATACACAAACATTAGAACAAGCTATGTTTCCCGCCAATTATTTTTAATAAACATCCGATGGATGAAGAACACACTTATAATAAATTAAAGCTTCCTTAAAGTATATTATTTTCCTATCACTCGCAATGCTGGACGTAAAAGATAATACTCCCCATTGGTTTCAACTTGAAACTAATATATATATATATTTTTAATTATAAAACTTTTTTTTCAAAATGTTGTGATCGTATAGATCGGTCGATAAATTTTAGTTACGTATTACATATAAGAATGTTTTTGAATTAAAGGTTTGATTACGAATATGAAAAAGGTGTCTGGGCGTATTGGACCATAACATAAGCCTACCAAGTTTCAAGTCAGTCAGCCAAAAAAAAAATGAAGGAATGGCGTCGACAGAAAAGTGTTTGGAAGAAAATGAAACAACGTGTTTTTCTGTGGATATTTAATAAACAGATACTGTAACTTTCAGTCCAAAAACAAAAAAAACGCAATGTGCCCTACTTGCGGATACAAATACGTGGAACAAACGGACAATCTTAAAACCCGAACAACGTGTGATATCAGAAAAATAGGCCTGTCTCATATGCAACCCACTTTCGCGATTGTGGGAGTGCAACTCATACTGCGAGCCTAAAAAAAACAAACTTTGCCGTGTTTTGATGGCGTAAAAAATAAGGTATATGAAAAAAGCACTTGCTAGGATATTAAATTTGAAGTTCAATCAAGAAGTCAGCTGTATTACTTTAAATATTTTATTTATTTTACACGTATGGAAGTTCAAAACACTTTTGATAAAGATTCGATTGTTGTTGTCGTTTTTAATTCAATAAACACGCTACTTACAAGGGTTTTTAAATGTTATTAACGACTGTTGTTTGGTCGTTTGTTTTTTAGAAGAAAGCTACACAATGGACTGTGTACGCTCTGTCCACGAGGCATCGAACCCCGGATTTTAGGGATGTAATTCCATAAATTTACCGCTGACTGACTGGGGAACTTAGATAATCGTAGGATAGTGTGCATACACTATTTCAATTCAGCCTTGATAAGCTTAAAATCACATCTGTCTTAAATACTCGCATACGTGTGTGTGTGTGTTCTGTTTAGTCATTATTTACTCTAGAAGATTTTTTCACCAAAAAAGGTACGATTTCACAAAATTTTTCTCTTAAGATAAAACCATTTGACTTGGGTTCAAACGAAATTTCAGCTTTCAATTAGATAGTCGTACCATAATGATACGCAATCTGAGGGTCGCGGATTCGAATACTCGTCCCATCAAACATGACCGCCCTTTCAGCCGTGGGGGCATTGTAATGTGACGGTCTGTCCCACTATTCGTTGGTAAAACAGTAGCCCAAGAGTTGGCGGTGGGTGATGATGAATAGCTGCGTTCCCTCTAGACTTTCACTGCTGAATTAGGGACGGCTAGCGGAGACTGCTCTCTTGTAGCTTTGCGTGACCTTGTTCCAATGAAATGTAATAAAATTCTAGACTCTCCTTTTGAAATAAGACGCGGTTTTGAATTTCGCACAAAGCTACACGAGGGCTATCTGCACTAGCCGTCCCTAATTTAGCATTGTAAGACTAGAGGGAAAGCAGCTAGTCATCACCACCCACTGCCAACTCTTGGGCTTCTCTTTTACCAAAGAATAGTAGGATTGACAGTCACATTATAACGCCCCCATGGATGAAAGGGCGAGCATGTTTGGTGTGACGGGGATTCGAACCCGCGACCCGCAAATTGCGAGTCGAGTGCCCTAACAACCTGGCCATGCCGGGCATATTTTTGAACAGAAACGCACGTTCCAATTTCATGCTCAGTTTCAATTCTGGATTATTTAGGCTTTGGAATAAAACCAGTTTTTTTCAAGATGAATATCAGCAGTGTGAACCGAGATGAACGAGTAATTTTTAGCATGCTACTAAGATACCAAAAGTTTGTTTGCTACAGTCCTCCGAGCCATGAAATCACATTATGTGTTGTTAGAATAATTAACAAATAATTCTGTGCGTGGCTGATTACGTTTCAAAAAACCATATACAATTCTTTGATAGGTTGTTTAGGCAGAGTATTCCAGATTGAATGGACGGTTTGTTTGAAGTTAAGCACAAAGTTATACAATGAGTTATCTGTGCTCTGCCCACCACGGGTATCGAAACCCGGATTCTAGCGTTGCAGTCCACAGCCATACCCCTGTGCCACCTGGGGGGGGGGGCATGACTGGACGATAACTGCCTGTTGTAGAAACACAAGTATAGAGGACGACGTTTCGAAAGTCTTCCCGAAGACGAAAGGCGTCCATTCAACCAAATTTTAACAACTAAATACAACTTCCAGTCTTATTTATGCGAAACTTTCCCTTCAAATACGTTATTTAATTTCGATTGATAACTATATATATATACGAAGGTCAATATTGAAACAAACGAACTTTAAACTGACCTAGCCACCAGTAAATTGCCAACATTATCGTACTGGATCTAAGCTGAAGGTTTGTGTGCCGGACTGTGAATCGAAGGCCCAAGGTTCGAGCTTGAGATAGCCGAAGAATTTTCATATGTGAACGCGTTATAAATATGACAGTCAGCACACTATTCGATTAATGTTAGTTCTGTAGGCGGCGTGCTGCTGATTAATTAATCTCTTTCTGGTTCATTAGTTCAAAATTAGGTATAGTTACGCCTGAACTTCGGGGTTGCTGAACTGGCCGAGTGTCGCATAAATTACCATTCCGGTTGAAAAATACCAAGTGGAAAGTTAACTATACTGGAATGTGATTATACACATAAATGTCAATCAGTAGTACTGTCAATGCCACTGGTGGGCCCTGGGCAATGTATAAACTAGTAGGCCCCTTTGCTTTTACCGTACAATGTAATATACTGAATTTATTAATGATAAAGAATTAAGAAAATAAAAGAAGGAAACATATATTAAAAACTAGCGTATGATTACTATTTATTATTATACTGTTAATGCGCGGTAGGCCCTGACAACTACTCCTTTTATCCGTTGGATAAAACGGCCCCGAGTACTGTTAGCACTCTGACTCAACTGATTTAACCTATACACGAATTTTATGTATTTTTTATATTTATTTTTCTTCATTTGTTAAAAGAAACTAATTTTGTTTTTTAAGGAAAGAATAAACCTCACTGAATAGTTTCATTTTGAAAATTAAAACTGAGTATTGGATTAAATACACTTGTTAATAATTATTATTACATACACGTTTGTATACTATTTATTAACGTAAAGATTCATTGAACAACACATAACTGTAGTTTTTAATGTATGACATTACGTTACAATAAATGTCATTATTTATTGGCCCAGTACGAGTTTCCAGTTTATTTGTTGTACGTCACAGCCGACGAGAATGGTGTTATCCAAATCATTACTGCTTATCAGTCTCTGTGTGATGTAATTTCACACGTATTAGATACTGACGAATTATCATGCCTTGCCAGTTTAGACGTTAACTACTACAAGTATTAAACAATACAGTTAAAAAAATGCGCGGACTTCTGCAATTTATAAGAAAAATACTTACGTGTTAGAATAAATCTCTGGCTGTATCTTCAAAGCTAGAAAACTGTTTAAACATCAAGCAAACATACACTAATATCTGTAGCTGATAAAATATATACAACGTTCAATGTCATTGGCAATACACCGATTTTAATACGCTTCCTTAAATGTTAGTGTGATAATATATTGACCCTCTTAACTTTATGAACTAAATACAAACATCAGTTTCTGTTGCCTCTAAATTAGATTGGTCAGTACTAGTATGATATTGTCAACAAACAACTTTGTATATGTCTATAGAAATAAAAGGATCGACGTAACTTTCTGAAATAACCAATATTTTTATTAGACGTTAGAACAAGTATGTCAATGTCTAACTTCTAAAGCAAATGTTTTGAAAATCTACTTAAACATTCAGTTCTTAAAAAAAAATAACGTTAATATCAGTGTAGCATGTGATGAAGATAACTGTATACTTAAGACGAACACTAAGAACTCGGTTGACGACTGGTGTTTTTTCCTCTCTAAATAACATACAAGAAGTTTAAAATATAACTTACCTTGATGTTTAATTTTTTTTTCCAATATCCTTTGATTTTCTTTCACTCTAAATAATTCCAAATTTTAACTCCTTCAGAGCTTCGAAGCTGATAAACTCGGACTTCTTTTGACAGTGTAGAAATGTCCCTTTTGTATAGATACGGTGCACGTAGTTTTATAAAATTTAACCCAAATTGGAGCATACAACTCAATCAAACAATTGGCCAATCAAGAGAAAACAATTCAACTCACCACCACGTGCTTTGTTGACGTCGTAGGAAATATCCTCTCTTTCCCCGCCTTCATGACGTCACGTTTCTTGAATGAAAGTCAACGTAAGGGGGGAATGCAACATTCCTCTAGGAAGTAAAGTTGGGTTGTTTTGGGAGTCCTAAAACACTTATTTGTTTCAAATGTTCACGTAAAGCTAATCGTCCCTAATTCTGAACTGACAGAGTAAAGAAAGTACAGCTAATTAGTAGCACCAACACCAACTCTTGGACATCTCTAATCAAGTTAATCTTCTAACATATCCCCGACCTCAAAGTGCAGAGTGTTATTTTGAGGGGACGGGACGCGAACCATAGACCCTTCGATCTACATTCTGGGCACGCTCGGCTCAGTATGAGAACAAAATATTTTAACTGTCACTTCCCAGGCGCGTGGCCCAGCATGACCAGGTGGTTAGGGAGCTCGACTCGCAATCTGAGGGTCGCGGGTTCGAATCCTCGTCCCACCAAACATGCTCGCCCTTTCAGCCGTGGGGGCGTTATAATGTGACGGTCAATCCCACTATTCGTTGGTAAAAGGGTAGCCCAAGAGTTGGCAGTGCTTTTTCCTCTACTCTTACAATGACTAGGGACGGCTAGCGCACATAGCCCTCGTGTAGCTTTGCGCGAAATTCATACAAACATACTCAGGCGAGTTCAGTTGCACGACTCGTTAACCACGACCAGAAAGATACCTCATACAAGATTACACGATATTAAAATATATATGTGTGTGTAATGGAACATCGCTGAAACCATTATAGAACTAATAGATTTATTCGAATTTTATTGTTGTATTGTTTTCCATATTCAGAAACACACACACAAAAAAAACTGCTTAAGATCTGTTTATTCAAGTTGGTTTGAATTTATTGGGAAGATAGCGATTACATTTTGGAAAAACACGTATGACGTTTTGTTATTTGCATGTTTATTAACATTAAAAAAATATTTTTCTGGAATTTCACAAGTTGGTGAAAAGCTCGTGCATTTATAAAATATGTAAATATATCACATTTATAGCAGAAAAACGATAATTTTGGTTCTCAAAAGATTAAAAAAATCAATACGGTCTGTTTGTGTTGAATTTCAAGCATAGCTACGCCCCCAGTGTCTGCGGACTTACACTGCTAGAAACCGGGTTTCGATACTCGTGGTGGGCAGAGCACAGATAGCCTATTGTATAGCTTTTTGCTTAACTACAAACAAACAAGCATAGTTACGGAAAAGTTATCTGCCTTAGCCGTCCAACGTTTGGACTACTGTAACTGAATGGTATAACTTGACAGTTACTCTTATAACGTACCAACGGCCCCAAAGTGCAGAACGCGATTTTTTTGGGGGTGGGTGGGGAGAGTGGTAACGAGGTGTGAACCATAAATGAGCGAAGACCGAAAAAACAGCTTTCAAAGTCATTGTAAAAAAAAAGGAATTAATATGTCGTAATAAAAAAAAAACAGCATAATTATAACCCGTACCACCACCATTCGTGTTACGTACAAATTAACAACGCAATAAAAAACCACAATACAAATCACATCTTCGGAGAATGACGCAGAATTAAAGTGATTAAATGCCATTATAAATAATAAAGATCCACTTGTTATTTTTGAAAACTCTAACTTACATGCAAGATGCTGACAGTTATGAAATATATTAAAGTCAATCGAAAATATTCAAATAAAAACCAGTCAAAAGACGAACAGATATATAGTTTTAGATGGTATTGAAAATCGAGTCATCCTAACAAATACATAACTGCTGCCATCTACAGGTTAAAATGAATAATAAAATACAGTTACAGGCAGAATATCTTGACTAATTATTTGACTTAAGTGAAAATATGCAAAATATATTAAGACATACAAAACCCATTAATTCCCTAAATAAAAGGACAGCACCCCACTCACATTTTTCAGGATATATTCTTTTAAATTTTGCTGCTGTTAATTAACCCTCTTATTTGGGTTATAAATGTTAATTTACACAAGACTTCAATTTGAACTAATAACAACAGACGTAAAGAACACATATCAAATATGTAAACACAAACATTTTTTCTTCCGTTCTGGCCATCAAGTAAATCGGAACTCAACAATAATTTTGTAACAAACAGATAATGAAATTAAAAGAAGGTTCGTCGAAAGTTGCCTACCAAGGTTGCTTAAAGTAAACAACTTCATGATATCCCGTGTTCTTAGGGAAATTCGAAGTTCCGGTGTCGCGTAGGCATTGTTGACCAGTGAACAGTACAGTACACCACACGCAAATATTGTAGGATTTATTTTGGGGGCTATGTCCCTAAAATTAGCTATTACCGAGACAAATGTCCTCTTTTTCCTTTTACTCGTCACTTATGACGAAATTCAATATATGAAATTATGTTGTTTTTTTCCTGTTATTTAAGAGTCTAATTTAAACGAACATTTCTCGGTTCACCACTGGCCCATCAATAGGAAGTATTAACTCAAATCTTAGTTGAAAATAAGTTCAAATTCACTTTTAATGTTCCCACGATGGGGGGAAGACGATTTCGAGTTTCCGTTTTATTGTCAGTAAAATGTATGAATTTAAGAGTAGGCGATACAATGGCGTCTACCATTTTGCAATACTTTTGAAATCTAAAAATAAGTATTGTTACGACAGCGGAAGTCACGTGACGCTGGTAACACATCATGAGATTCTCGAAGGATCTTGAATTTTCCTGGCAACTCAAGTCTGTTCCAGGCGCCCTCTTTTTTAGTATGTAAGCCCGGCAAATAAAGCAGAATCATAATGGCTGGAGACGGCTTGAATGGGTAATGAAGAAAAACTTTAATATAAGTTTAACATAACAGCAAATGTACAACGTTTCGACAAGGTTATGTCATCATCAGGTACAAGTAATTTACACTGACACGGATATATATATACAGATTGAACAAAGAAGTCACATGACCGGAACTGTTGTGAAACTTAGAAGAGGTATCTAGGCGCCCCGGGGTGTTGGTTTAGAGTAGGGTTGTTTTGTTCAATTAAGATGGATTCCTTGATTTTTCGTTTGTTTGTGTTGGGTTCTTTGTTTAATTCTACATAGGAGAAACAGGAAGAAAATTGGAAACCAGATTGACAGAACACAATAAAAAAACCGTCCCATGTTTTTCACCATTGCAGCTCAAAAAAACCATAGTATATCTATTAAAAACACGGTCATTTTAAACAAAGAACCCAACATAAACAAACGAAAAAGCAGATTGAGATTGCGAGTCGAGCGCCCCCTAACCACCTGGCCATGCCGGGCCCCCGTTTTATACTGATAGGAAAGAAATTTTTATTTGAATATTATATATATTATATTATATTATATTCCAACGTTTCTACAGAAGATACTGAACTATACAGGTAACAAGGACATTATTTTGTGTTTCAGCTTTACTTGCAACTCCAAATATTGTTGTTGTTTTTTTTTGTTTGTTTGAAGTTAAGCACAAAGCTACACAATGGGCTATCTGTGCTCTGCCCACCACGGGTATCGAAACCCGATTTCTAGCGTTGTAAGTCCGCAGACATACCGCTGTGCCACTGGGGGGGGGGGACTCCAAATCTTAGTTTTATTACAAGTTACTTTTCATTGGTGCTTTAATACAGTAATAAAAAAAAATAGGATCCCCAAGTGCGTTAAACAACATTATTTAATTTCTTTATTTCCAAAGTATTTGTAGGTCTATGACTTTGTTGTTTACAGGGTCTCTAATAATATACGAGTTACAGCGCATAGATTAAACAAATACTGTGATTAATCTCACGTGTTACTTCCGGGGTTCCCTGTGTATTTTGACATAGAAAATAAAGGTTCAATCAAATGTTCTGGTCGGTTCTTTACACTAAGTATTCTAATAAGTAAAAATATAGAGTGGCCTAGTATGATGCAAGATGTGGACTTGCATACACTAAGTATTCTAATAAGTGTATGCAAGATGTGGACTTGCATACACTAAGTATTCTAATAAGTGTATGCAAGATGTGGACTTGCATACACTAAGTATTCTAATAAGTGTATGCAAGATGTGGACTTGCATACACTTGCATACACTAAGTATTCTAATAAGTGTATGCAAGATGTGGACTTGCATACACTTGCATACACTAAGTATTCTAATAAGTGTATGCAAGATGTGGACTTGCATACACTTGCAT
>NW_013666791.1:284086-286387 GCF_000517525.1 Limulus polyphemus
CATACACTTGCATACACTAAGTATTCTAATAAGTGTATGCAAGATGTGGACTTGCATACACTTGCATACACTAAGTATTCTAATAAGTGTATGCAAGATGTGGACTTGCATACACTTGCATACACTAAGTATTCTAATAAGTAAAAATATAGAGTGGCCTAGTATGATGCAAGATGTGGACTTTTGTTAACATCTGTTGTTAACAGAAGAATAGCCCTCAATCACGTGAATGGTGCGTGTGCTCGAGGAAAGAGAAGTATGTACATATTGTAATGTTTTTCTTTCGTCTTATTTTGTAAATATTTTTACAGAAAACGTTATTCCGAAGTACAGATAGATGCTAATATCATTATTGAACACTGATATGTTTCTGAAATAAATTGAAAGGAAAACAAATAAGGTATTCTCGATTTCAAGTCTGAGTTTAACACAAGTTAAAGTCGAGCTTAATAAAGCTAGAGGTACGATGGTGAGACAATATATGTGAAGCTCTCTTTCCCTAACCGACTGCAAACACTTGTTCAATTGTTAAACTACAATAAGTTTGATTTCTTTTGTCAAATAAAAATTATGATTGATTACAACTCTGTGTCCAGTTTTTTATTTTTGCGAGGATGTAAAAACTCAGTCAAAGGCAAGATGAAATACGGCACTCTTCTGTAATACATTATCTGTCGAATTCTTCTGTGTTCCTCTGTTATTGTAGGTCATTATTAGCTGCGGCATAACGGCTCATAAAATGGCTCTGAGTTTTTCCAGTACAAACTTTTAGCTCATAGCTCCTTAATCTCTTGAACGATTTGAGATATATTTAAAGTTTTGGACTCAGGAGGTCAAACCACTTCGATTGATGTATTTGTCCACGCCCAAGGTCTTATAGATTAATTCAGTGCTTTCCAAACTGTGTATGTCGCGGAATTTGTTCAATTATTAATTAATTTGTATTTAATAATGTAAACTTATTATCGATTTAATGCATTTGTAAGATTTAAAATTTTATTTATTTTCACTTTGATACATAGTATAACAGTAATTTCTACCTGTCTTAGTCGGAGGGGGGGTGCCACTCATTTACATGTGTTCAAAAGGATTGGGACATTAAAAGTGTGTCACGAGCTGAAAAAGTTTAGGAAGCGCTGGTTTAATTTACTCTAACGTGGAGACCTTTCTTCGTTTGAAGATGTCGCATTCTGACTCATTTCTACGTAATCATTTAAAAAAAAATATCCGTACCATTTATATGTATACAGAATAAGTTTACAGAATTTCTGCGGATCTTGAAGTCCGATATAATGGACCATAGGGAAAGAACTGCTGGTGAATTAGTAGTAAACTTTGGATTCGGGTTTTCGGTATCTAAGATTTCTTTAATCATTATTTCTTGTTCGTTGTTGGAACAACAAACTATTTCAAAGTTCCTTTTACCTGCAGTCTAAATCTTTCTAAAAAAGTATAAATCAGGTCGTTTCTTGACATAAACATCTGATAAAACATAAATTCTACTAACTTTGTCTCATTGAATCACTAAAAGGTTACTCCTTTACGTTCCTAGCAGAATACGCAATTATACGTGAAGAATAGCAATGTGAACTTTCTTTTAGCATTAGCAATGCGAACCTTTAAATCTGATGCTGAGTTGTTTTTTGTTCTTTTAGCATTAGCAATGTGAACCTTTAAATCTGATGCTAGTTGTATTTTTTCCTTTAGCATTAGCAATGTGAACCTTTAAATCTGATGCTGGGTTGTATTTTTTCTTTTAGCATTAGCAATGTGAACCTTTAAATCTGATGCTGGGTTGTATTTTTTCTTTTAGCATTAGCAACGTGAACCTTTCAATCTGATGCTGAGTTGTTTTTTGTTATTTTAGCATTAGCAATGTGAACCTTTAAATATAATGCTAGTTTTTTTTGTTATTTTAGCATCAGCAACGTCAACCTTTAAATCTAATACTGAGTTGTTTTTGTTCTTTTAGCATTAGCAACGTGAACCTTTAAATCTGATGCTGAGTTGTTTTTTGTTCTTTTAACATTATAAAATTTTACATTTACAGTAAATTAAAATCTCCATCTAATCTACATAAGGTATACAGTAGATAATACACAGTAAAATATTGTTAACTGATGTTTTAACAATATAAAAACGTAAGAGTTGTTTGTGAAGTATACGTTACTGAAGTTATTGTATTCGCTTAAACAGTTAGCTGTAATATATTGTGATGAAAGCCATGTGGTTGCCTATGAAGGTTGAAATAAATTTTAAGAGTAATTTAATCAACTAGTAAGCATATTTTTTTAAAAAAAT
>NW_013666791.1:287298-291968 GCF_000517525.1 Limulus polyphemus
GTATATATATATATATACTTATAACACAAACGCTCTGTGACAGAAGATCGGCGGCATATAACCTTGTAGCTTTGGCATAAACTCAAAAAAGTATATAGTGGAAGGGACTCTACCAAGAAATGACACACGATATTTCGAGCCTTGCCATCTGTTACACATATGTTGGATTGGGTATATTATTCAGGAAGAAACACAGATACAAGCATTTCCAAGAAAATATTTCATATGTCATCTATACATGAAATTCAACATGAACATTTTCACTGCCGTGAGAGCATTATCCCTGGTCATTGGAGTATTAGGGGAAACAGATCTTGAATTGGAGAAAGAACCCGTTAGGAAATTGTTTAATTTGATGTGTGGTGGGTATAATTAAACGTTTTTTCAATATTATTATTTTCTCAGTTTTAGGTAAAAGCTTATGTATATATATATATTTCTTAACATCAACATTATAGAAACCAAAATTTATTAAAATTTCTTTGTATTCCAAAATTTATATATTTTCTACAATTTACATTAAACTGGCGTATTGTATAAGATCATAAGATTAATACTATTTTTCATCGTTTCATTGTAGAAACATTCATTTCTTAGTACCGATTTTTCAAATAAACTATACTTTACCATAGTGTTTTTTTTTTATTAATCTCGCACCAAGGTACTCGAATGTTATATGCGTCAGCCGTTCCTAATTTGGAAATGATAAGCTGGGTCTATAAGGAAAACATCTTGTCTATATCACCCATTAACGAACGGAAGTGGGATTGACCGTCATTTAAAACGCCCTCCACCCACACTACTGAAAGGTCAAACATAGTAGGTGATGGGGTTTGAAACCACGACCCACAGATTGCGCCCCCTAACCACGATATTTACTTCTCATAACGAAATTACAAGAATTCACTGACAGAGTTTTTGAATCTGCTCTTATTTTTCTACTTAGCTCAACCAGTTTTCTGTGGTAAATTTAACACTATTTGCCACCACTTAAGAGATCAATCACTTTATGCAAGAACGCTAACTTTTCAAAGCCATTTTGTTTAAAACGTGGATTTTAGCCATGATTATTTTCCACGTGTTGGACAACTATTAGTGTTCTCTTCACATAGCTGTAAGTCCCCATATTGTATAATGTTCTTTTTAGTTTTCTTTGTGTGTGTTTTTTTTTAGTTAAGTTACCACCTGGTAGCTCTGTTGGTAGTTTATATTTTTGGTAGTACTTTATTTTCTATTTGGAGTAACCAACTTTTCTCTATGTATTTCATATCTCACAGCTGGCTTTGGTTTTTACATTATTTATTATCCTCACCTGCTCGCTCTTTAGGTACATCGTTAATTGTTCGTTACTCTAACGATAACAAGTGTAAGGCCATTAAAATTTCATGTCATTCTGTCATTAAGGCCAGGAGTTATTGTCTTCATTACTAGCTATTTTTTGCGAGGGGATGTTAGAACTGGGTAACTTAATCGTTACCTAAGAGCATCGATTAGCATTATATAAACTGATCTATTAACCGAAATTAGGGTTGCAACGGTCTAAAATAAACACGCCGCTACAATCAGGGCTGAACAACGAAAAATGAAGTTTATTTAACTACTAGCGTATAGCCCGACAAAAATGACGGCGTAAGGACTACCACCCCTACCCTAACATCACATTTCATAGCTAACTGAAATAAATAAATTTTGCGAAATAAGGCTTGACCCACAAAGAGGCAGAAAAGTGCAGTCGAGGCAGTCAAACGTTCGTAAAGATCATTTATGTAATGAATCCGTGGCGTATTCATAGAATAATTATTGGTAAAAATCAGTTAGATTAACAACTTCTAATATATAGAAAAGCCAGTGTGTTTTAGTAACACTATATTCCAAGAATGGCTTTTATGTCATGTTGCTTAGCAACAAAAGTGGATCATGCTAATTACATGTGTTTCGCGAGCAATTAATACTATTTTTTCTATTTATAGTTAGTTCCTTCGGTGATATTTTCTACAGACTTGAGTATTTTAAACTAATTTTAACATCGTGAAGATTTATTTCGGCTTAGTTATATTAATATAACTGTTTATAGAAATCTTGAGTTTTTCTCTCTCTCCTTACTAATGACCAAGGTTTTGTATTCCAAATATCTCAACCACTAAAATGCAAGTAGAATGAAAAACCGTTATGATTTCACATGAAATTCTGCCAGTGTTTGTTTATGTTTTTTCGTGATATTCCATGGACAGTCAAGGTGATCGTGACAGACCGTTAGACCAGTGGTCGGCAACCTATGACCCGCCAAAAGTTGGCTTCACCATTGCAACCCGTAAGGGCACAATCATTGTTCAGTTCAAGTTTCTCGGCTATGTGAGAAGAACAACGATATTAAAGGAAAGGGGAAAATATCAAACTGGTCGAACTATAAATTTTTTTGTATGTAACTAAACATACACATTTAAAATACATGTATCGGTATTAATAATTATATGATTATCACTGACCCAACACAATGCTAAATTTTTCAAAAAAAACATAACTGACCAGCGATCAAAAAAGGTTGCCGACCACTGCGTTAGACTATTGCTCTAAAAAATAATTGTATATGTTTTTATATTTTACTCAATATCTTTATTAACTGTTTCAACGTGTCTTGAATCAAATTGAAAACGACGACAAAAAAAAAGTAATATCGATTTTTAGAAATTTTCGCAAGAATTTAAAATAAAGATGAGTATTAAATTCTAATTTTCGTCAAATAACTTTCATAGTTATAGAACAAAACAGTGTAGCGTGTGGTGAATAATTTAACATTCTAATGATTTTTTTTTCTACTGCTCTTAAAAATACCGGTTTTTCTCCTTCAGACAATTTGAAATCTCAAGCATTGTTGGACAAAAATGCGTGGTTACTTGCAGCGAAGAAAGTCATGGATTGTTGGTGGGTGCTTGCAGAGATAAACGAACTGATGGTTCGTATGGTTTACATTTTATCAATTATTTGAATATACTTTTCGTTGAAGTAAAACTAAATCAAACAAATACAGCGTTTCCTTTTAAATAGCTGAGCAGTTTGTCATAATTTTAGTAATATCCTTGTTTGGAGATATTTTTTATTCCAGTAAAATGCTGCTGTTCAGAATTGAAAACAATATAAGGCTATAAATACAGAATTAATTGAACTAAATTGGTAAGCGAATTTCGGGAGTTAATAATATAAAGCAAATTATTAATACATTTACTCAATAAGTTTATTTGAAAACAAAAAAAAATCAATGAGAGAATAATACATCATCGCATCTTTTATTCGTTTGACTGTAGGTAAACTATTTAATTTTATAGAAGTATAAAGCCCTAAGCCAATATTTTCTTTCATATTATTCCTTTTTAACTCGTTTATTTTAATTTTAGTTTCCTGTAGTTGTTGAAAAATGTGAAAAAGATATGATCAGATTTGACCAAGATCGTGAAGAATGGGTTGACATGTGCGTTGACGCAAATTTGATGGTAAATTTTACAAACCAGTTTTTTCTGTAACTCATAACGAGACGTGTTTCTAAGAAAACGCATATTATTGTTCAGCTTTTGCAAAGATATTGTAACGAAAAAGAAAAGATGAAGGATTATTTCGTAAAAAAACCGACGTCTTTTTGTCGTATATTTTACATAAAATGAGAAAGATAGTACTAAAAATAAGTAGAAATATATCTAAACGTGGATGAAAACTACATGTTTTCAGTCTGCTACAACTTTAATTTTCAAATTTGTTTATAGTTATACAATAATAGATCCGACTTTAAGATGTTTTCAAGAAACTATTAATCCTATTTTTCCTACATTCTTCCTACTAAATATTTAATAAATATTTAATATATCTTCTTATTTAACAAAATGTAACGTAATAAAATTATTAGTTATGCTTAATTTTATTAGAACTGATTTATACTTAACACACACACACATATATATATGATTTAATACTAATTGTGTAATAATAACTTAATTGCAGAATTCGGCTGAATCCTGTATATTGGAGAAACTTCTAGACACAAGCATCAACTTGGATTTACTCTTCGCAACCGTTGAGGTATGTAATAGACAGATACTTTAAATAATGTATTTGCTTAGAATTTGTGAGAAAAATCACGTAAACTGCTGACAGTTTTTTCCCCCACAATCCTCTTCTCCCCCGATGGGGAACGGTATGTTTACGGACTTACAACGCTATAGTCCAGGGCTCGATTCCCCGCGGTGAACACACCAGATAGCCCAATGACAAAGAAACAAATACAATCCTTTTAATTTGCCCATTTTTAAATTTTTTTTGTAATGTTCAATCTTAAAAACTCAAAATTTATAAAAAAAAACAACGATTATTTTATACACAATTCTATAAAAATGAGATTGTTTCCAGTCTCCAAATTACTAAAATACAATAACTTACTGTACAGGATAAAAAGTGGTAGAAATCCCGATGAAACTGGAAAACAATCTCATACATTCCACATGTTTCGACGTATATTATTGCGTCATCCTCAGAACTCGTCAGATGATGTGTACAATGAAAGCCAAAATATTCTCTGAAACACTGTTTATGTTTGTATGCAATATAACATTTTCGAATTCGATGACGAGGAACCCACTTTGAGACTAATAATGGCTGGAGACGGCTTGAATGGGTAATGAAGA
>NW_013666791.1:292145-309360 GCF_000517525.1 Limulus polyphemus
TCTTCATTACCCATTCAAGCCGTCTCCAGCCATTATTAATATAACACTTTGAGAGTTACGGTTTAAACGCCGAAAGTTAGCAAAGCATTGGAAATGAATAGGCCTAAGACTTGTGATAAAAATCAAGTAACAATTTAACGTATTTTACTGCATATATAAATAGTGTTTCAGAGAATATTTTGTCTTTCATTGCCAAGCCCAAATGACGAGTTTTGGTGCTATACGAAAATCATCTTTGGTAGTAACTTGTGGGAGACTAAAGCTATTTCTAAAATAATATTTTACATACTTCTGATTTCCAATACAAAACACCAAATGTGGAAACAAAGGTTGCAGTTTACATGTTATTTATTGCAAGTTTTAGGTCTTTTTGTTTATAATGCTTCACCAGATTTCGGTCTTTCAACTGTAATTTTTAGTATCCCAAACATAACTGTTATGATCTCTGAAGTGTACCGCTGAGCTACCTGAGGGCAATTTAAATAGAAGAAAGTGTGCGATAAGCTCATTATATTATAATTTTATTATATAATTATTGTTATTAAATTTTTACTAGTTCGATTCAAAAGCTTTTAGAACCTGAACTTAGTAAGAAACATGGCTACTTTTTTGTATTGTTATACGTTACAATCAGTTAACTTTGATAATGGTCATTATTATCTACTTGTTATAGAAATCTATATCTTTTACCCATTTAATGCTATTGTTGTTTAGAATATTGATGATATATGTATACTTGTATGTATGAAAAACACATAATAGTTATTTTATTGTTTCTTGCTAGGATAATTGTAAGGATCCTAATTTCACTGATTTAGGTAAGTAACAATTAAGAGTTTTTTTTTGTCCACATTTTACCATTTAGTGATTTAATTATTCTAGGTGGCGTCAAGTAATTCTTTACCTGCCATGTTGTCTTTAGTTTTATAAGCTTAATATATATTCATAAGTTATTCATTATTTGCTTTGAACTTTACATATTGTTCTGAAAAGAAAAAGTTCGTATATTTTTTCTAAATGGCACATCCCATCGATATCAGTTGATATTTTTATTAATCAATTTCTTTCTTTCGGGTAGGGTTTGGAGTCATGATTTCACTTTACTTTGAAATTATATTAATACTGCATATTTCGTAACAATAATTTTGGCGCTAAATGTAAAATAGTTTGAAAATTCCTGTCGAAACTAAATGAAGCTCGATTTACTTTTATAGCTCTGTATGAAGAACAAGTATCGGTTGTTCTTATATAAATGTTTCTGTAAAAACAATGTCTGTTTCGATTATATTGGTTATCATCTTGGATACAGGAATATAAGTTGCAGTATAATATGCTTGTGTAGAACGATGACGTAACTTTAGAATATTGATAAAAAGAATGAACATTAAATATATATATATATATCCATTGCTCATGTTTAAAACTTAGACGAAGCAATGCCTGAAATACATTATAAAAAAATCTAGGTTAGTATAAGTCAAAGGAACTTAGATGGGTAATAGAGATTTTTTTCAAGAAATATTTTGTTAGTTGGTGTTATCTGACAAAATGTATGAATTGAATTTTGTGACTATCATACGATTATCACAATTTAGGATGGCTGATTTAATATTTTGAACAGCAACAGTTTGCACAACTGGAGGTGTTTGCTAGGAGTCCGAGAACTCACTTAAAGGGTGTTGTAATCCTTCTTTCCTGAGCTATTGAGTTGCTTTTGACAGAAAAACAATCTTCTGACATTTCTCTAGAATTAATCACCCTATCTAGCCAAGTAGTAGAAGTTATCTGGAATAGACGGTTTGGTACTCTCAGCAGTACATTTTAATGTATATTGGATTTATCCGGATTTACTTTTCTGTTATATCATTTGATCCGCTTGGATCACCTCGTGTAGATAGGTATGGTATATAGATGGTCCATGGTTGGCAGCCATCTAGAACAGGCTGGTTTAAGTGTGTATTAATATATAAGGTAGAATAAGCACAAATACTAATTATATTAATGAGAATTGTAGCCGAGAAGTTAAAGTTTGGCTAAATTATCCATTAAATATTTATTTTGAGATGCCTATAAATAATTGTTGAGTTTTACTACTCACAGGTGGTGATACGTTACTATTCTGTAGCTAAATATATGACATACGGGATGTGGCTCCTGTCGGTTGCCATGGTAATATTAGCATTGTAAGAAATTACGTAATTCTACTATATAACACAAGCTTGAATTCAAGTGTACAGTTTTCAAGCTCCTTAACGTCATGATGATATTTCCCAGATACACTATGGAGAAAAAGCTTACAGCAATGATTCACGTTTTCTTTATTCAAGTGCACGTTGGATTTATTTTGCAGCCTTCTTTACAGTAGCTTTTACAAATATTCACATTTGTGATGTAATGAAATTACTTTATGGTTGTTGTTAAGCACAAAGATACACAATGGTCTACCACGGGCATTGAAACCGAATTTTAGCGTCGTAAGTCTACAGATTTACCGCTGAGCCACTGAGGGGCTATTGTAAATAGAGTGTTGTTATTCTGTATGTTATATTATATTTAGCAATAATTCATATCTTTTCCACATTTGATCCTTTTATAACAAACAAAGCTCCCCAATGGCATAGCGGTATGTCTGCGGGCTTACAACGCCAGAAACCGGGTTTCGATACCCGTGGTGGGCAGAGCACAGATAGCCCATCGTGTAGCTTTGTGCTTAATTCCAAACAAACATAACAAACAAATATCATATATTTGTTCAGGCATATTAAAGAATATTTTTATTGTTTTTTTGTGTGCAGGTGTTCTGTGTGCAGGTGTTCTGTATTTGATTAATGTGTTAATATACTTATCTACATTTATTTTGTTTCTGATCTTACTCTTGTGTTAGGTTTTCATCCTGGAAGTCGACAGATGTATAAAACCAGAAAAAATTACGATGTACTTGGACTATATCTGTAATTTTATGACTTGAAGCATGTAAACATGCACCATCATTGCTATGGTAATAATGCTACATGTTGTGTAACACATTGTCACTACATTCCATATTGTTTTTGGCTGCAAGACATGGCATTGAAGTGTTGTCAGTATGCTTTGAATGTATTGAATAATTCCTAATTACGTTGGATGACAGCGATATCCCACCTGTTTTATCTGATGACACTGCAACGGAACACGTTGGACTTCATTTAAAATGAATATATCATTCTCTTTGGTTCTGATGGCTCAAAGTAACATCTCTTTGGCCCTGGTGGCTCAAACTAACATCCTTTGATATCTGATATTTTTAATGAGCACCTCGGAGTCCCATAAAAACCACTCCAGTAAGTCCTTGGACATTCAAGCTACTTGACATTACCATGACTCCTGTCTTCTACCCTGTGTTCCCACATAAAAATAATAACAATTAAAGGTTGTGTCACAGTTGCATGGAGTTGCCCAGTGAGTTGCTTATCAACCTCACAGTCCCAAGGACAAAGCAAGAACACAGACATAGCTCTCATTATTGCCAGCAAAAGCTTTGTGTTTAAGAGACTTTTTCTCTTAGCCTTTGGCACATTATTGAATCAAGTTTAATTTCAACTGCAGCTTCCTTCTCTTCACTGTAAGTTCTATATGTCTCAAAAGTGACCCTTCCATCATCAAGACTTAAAAAAAAAGAAAAAAAAACATACTGTACCAGAGTCAAATGGAAAATGAAACATGTTTAAAATACACAAACCATGTTTATGGCATTATTGATCTTTTAACTACACTTTGGTATTATGTACACTGATATCCAACAGTAGCCAAAAGTTTCTGTTGGAAAATTAAACACAGACAGCAAAGCAAAAATGAGTATACACAGTTGAACACATAAAACAAAATTTTATTTAAGAACGGTGTTTGTACATAAACTTCACTTAATTGTCAGCTTCTAACTTTTGTTGAATCACTAAACTGGCCAAAAAGGCTGGAGAAGGATTTCCTAAATGTCTGCACAAGACAAAAAATAATGAAATATCGATAGTTTCGAGTCAAAGGGGGCCTGGTGTATTATCCCACAATTTTTATATGACCTATGTTAATGTCTATCGTTAATAGTATAATTAAGGGAGAGAATCCCTTATTCATAACAATTTATACAAAATTCTGTGCTGACCCATAGGATGGGCTTGGTCCGCCTCCGGAAATGGACAAAAGTACTGGGTTAAATCAATACAATCGTTCATGAGATAATAGTTGACGTATGTAAGTAACTTCTGCCTAAGCACAAAGATTAGTACATGTTTAACGCCTACGTGAAAAATAAAAATGTCTGAAAATACCTTACTAAATTTATTTTTTCACACTAGTTACGAGGGAGTAAAATTAACAGTTTTTTTTAAGTGTAACAGTTGGAAACTCAGTTTAACCATATTTTTACCCATAAAGTATGCTCATTAATTAAGTACTTTAATATTACTTCATTTCCTTCCATAATTAAAGCAACTTAAAAAATGTATTAAAAACAACTTACCCTTATCAACAAACACTATCTTAATAAATAAGCATCAAATTATTTAGGCATATAAACTCGCAAAATAACTTAAATCACATGATTCCCTAAGTTTATGCAAATATATTTAACTAAAGGACATTTGAAAGGAAATTTCCCATTCTCTAAATACTCTCCAGGCTCAACGGTAAGCTTGAAGGCTTATGGCGCTAAAAATCAGGTTTCTATACCCACGGTGAACAGAACACATTGTGTAGCATTGAGCTTAACAACAAACAAACAAACAAACATTTTCTAACATTCAATTCGCTGACAGCTTATAGTATAAGTACAACGTTTAGTCCTGACATGACCTGAATGGTTAATATGCTCGAATCGCAATCTTAGGGTTACCGTTTGGGCCGGACACCCAGGTGTAAAAATTATTGGCTTAAAAAAATCTAATACCGGACGACCCCAAATTAAACTGTATTAAGGTCATTACGGTAATAGGTTGTTTGTTTGGTTGGTTATTTCAGAGCACAGCCACATTTGGAATCGAACCCCGGATTTTAGCGTTATAAGTCCGTACACTTACCGCTGACCCACCGGGAACCGTTACGTCGAGCAAGTACAAAGTAGAAACACAAGACTGGCTGAATTGGAATGTCGCCATAATACTAATAGCAAGATAGACAAGGCACACGTGAAGGTGTGTAAAATTAAAGGCGAAAAACATGCTGTTCTCAAATGATTCGTGAAAAATCATATACCAAGTTGATAACAGTAAACTTAATAAAATGGATGTAGTTATTTACATAAAGGTGTGAGTAGGTAGTTAGTTTCATAAGTTAACTTACAAAAATGAAAAAAAGGGCAAAGATGTGTGCTTAGATGTTTATTAATTTAGTATTTGTGTGTTTTAATTAGCAAGACTTCCGCTATTTTCCTTGTGTATATATTAGGTCCATGTTTTATTACGGAAACATTGTGTACTTAATCTATAATCTAACATATATATATATATACATACACAATTTTTCCAACTACCCAGTGTAAGCTGTCAATGAAGTGAATACTACTATTCAGTGGAAAAACTCATCCATGTAAACATTTTCAAAATTCGGAAAACAAACGATAAATTCACAATTATTGTTGTTCTTGTTGTTTGAGGGGTAAATTATTCTTGATAACTATATTAACTTACGCGTTGTTTTTGTTTAATTAACAAATTTTCTTTCATAATTTCAGTGGCTGTTAGATCTCGACTTCATTTACAACTGTTTTTTTTTTTTTTTTTATTTTTTTTTTTGTAGATAAGTCATAATATTTCCGTACAGCACATCTCTATAATATATAAGTATGACGTCAAGGGATTGCGTAAAAGAACATTTTGTTCGATTGTCCCGCCCTGAAGAGGTTCTACTCTCTAACGTAACTACTTTGATAACCCTCACAAAGTATACTAAAATTGGCTCAATATTTATGTACCCCGTGTATAGAGTAACAAAGACCTTTTGTTGGGTTATACATCCAGTTGGTCGTTTTAACAAGACAATCGAACATTCTGAACCGTAGGCACGTTAATCTTGATTGTAAGTTGTACTTGTAGGCGAATACAGGGAGTAGTCAGCAGGAAAAGCAAGTGACGAATAATTGGATCTCAGTGATTTTACGGATTGTCAACTAACGTAGAGGACGTTCGGTTCAAAAATGGCACTCAAAGGATGTAATGTGTGCATCAAATATTTGGTTATTATTTTCAACTTGCTGTTTTGGGTATGTAGACTTGTTTGGTGATATCCAGCATTCCTTATTTGATATGGCCATTTTGATTTTTAAATACACTTTTATTAAGCACAGTGTTACTAGTGTTAGGCTTAAGCCTTAACTGTTTCCTGCAGAAGTATGGTATAGCCAATGTGACTTTGACAGTGTGAGTGTACGTTGCATGACTGTGACTCAGTATGAGTAATAATAACATAAAATATAATGTTACACTTACAAGTTACAGCAAGCAGTAACACTAACACAGCTTTGTGCCACTATAACAGTATCGCTATCAGTATCAATGTAAATTATTAGTACTAGTACTACTGCATAATGTACTTTCGTACTCATACTTATAAAATATTAATAAATATAAAGTAATTATACACCATGATTTTATACTTCCTGCTTTATTTAAGCTTCAAGAAGAAAATCTCTCAAAATAGATATTAACACTCAATTAGTTGCATGGTAAAATGGAACATATGTGGTCACCTGGGGTCACTATGACCGAATATGGTATTTAGATTATCATGAAGCTCAACCTCTTAATTTACTTTTGTCCAAACCCTTATTTGTAAGCAAAATAAAATAATGAAAACCATAGATTATGACTTATGATATTAAAATGTACTGCAGTGGTGCTAAGTCCTTTTTTAGCCATCTGTATAAAATAAAAGCCAAAGTGGCAAAATGAAGATGTACAAGAAGTAATTAGATATCATCTAAAACAAATGACTAAACAGAGAAATGCCAGAAAAGAAGAGATATCAAATAAAAAGACATGTTTTAGCCATAAACTAAGAAAAACACATAAAATCAAGTAAATTAAAATCACAGGAAAACAAACTGACCTTGCAAAAAATTATAACCCAAGTAGTCATATGGGATAAATATGATCTCAATATAAAACTTTATAAAAACCTAAAACCACAGAACACTGATGAAGACTGCAACATGGACAGACACACACAGAGTTAGAATCCTACTGTGGATGGGTCTAAGTAAAGAGCCATCTATCATATAATTAAGTAAAGAAATTGCATGGGTCCATATTGACAGTTATTAATATTATTGGGATATTTAATCATCAAGTTCAACTGCTATTGTGTAATGTTATATGTGTATATATATATGATTGAAAAAACATTGAAACTGTATAGTTTAAATAGAGTTTGCACTCTGTGGTTAAGGATGTAATTTTTTTATTTTAATATCAAATTTGATGTTACATCAACAGGACTTTGGAATAATAACTAAAAAATGTAAATAATACTGAGAAAAAGTGTAATACTAGTAGTACAAGTACTAAATAAGCATTTAATTTACTACTATGATTTAGGTTCTTATAGAAACTAAGAACAGGTAGTTGTGAGGATGGCAGATGTAAACAAATATTTTATTCCATTAAACTTGTGCACAGTTTTATGTGGACACAAATATTAATTTGTGTAAAATGTATCACATTTGGAGACCTTACTTTTTTTTTATTTGTCACATTTGTACAGGTTTGTTTCACAGATGTTGAACAGATGTTGATTTCTGGGATAAACTATTGTGTTTGTTGGTGTTGGGGTTAATATAAATTTGGATAAGTATTTATTATCTTTTGAAAGTTTGTTTTTTGATGGTTTTTACTGTGACAAGATACGTGTATCACATTGATTCATCGGTGATTTATTTCATTGTTTTCAAATATACCAAGTTTCACACTATATTTATTTAATAAAATTTAGAATACTTTTAGTTATTATACCTACATTTTGTTGTTACTAGGACGACGTGATTCTGTAGTAATCATTTTTTTGACAATTTATCAATTCAAGTTCTTTTCTGGCTTGGTGCCATTTTTAGGGTGTTAACATAAAGATTTATCTGGCAAAACCTATAATTTGTTTTAATGTTGTGCTTGGGAATCATGTCCCATTTCTTAGAGTAAATATTAGTTCAGAATTATACGCATACGTTTGTGAATTTATTTATTTTGCATTGTAACCTAGCATCAAATGAAATATAGCTGTTCCATTTCAGCAAGATTAAAAGATTGTTTTGTTAACATTGTAGTTGACTGTATTCTTGGTAGTGTCCAATACATGTTGTGAGGTGTACTTTATATAACTTAAAATCCCAGTTCTGACTAATCACAAATTTATAAGGAATAGGTGTGGGTTCATATGATACTATCCTTTGTTTAGTTGGAAATAAAGGCATCTTGTGTGGAGAAGTGATATCCATTCACGAGTATAAATCATGTAAAAGTAAAGTAACTGTTTGAATTTTTTTCCCAAGACATGAAGAAAACAGATTGGCATGACCATATAAATGGGTATTTTTTGGAAGTATTTGTTTGTAAAACATATTGACTCTCTTAGAAATGTTTCTGTATATTGGAAAATATTCCATGATAATAAATGCTACATTTTTGTAATGAAACTCCTGAACTGAGAAAAGCACAAAGAAACTGTATAGCATTTAAATACTAAGTGCCATATAGTTAGGTTTAAATATTTGCTATAAAAGAAATGTCACTGATGTTAGAACTCAATTAGAACATTACTGCTAGCACAACTTTTAGCCATGTTGGTAGTGATATCTACTTGCATTTAATATATAAAATACAAAATTCACTTTGCAGGAGAATATGCTTGTTTTTAGAATTAACTTTTATGTGATGGGCATATTTCTAAGGTGAAAAATGCTTGTGGTTTTGGAAGTGCTAGTTATTTTCACTAGGTTCTGTAATAAGAGTAGAAGGATAACCAGGAACTGGTTCTTGAACATTTACTTAGAAACAAAGAACTCCTTTTAGTTTTCATAATAGTAATAAAGAAGAGGCTGTAACAACTTCGTAATATATCTAATATAACGTATGAATGATGGTATTGAAAGCCACTTGACATATAATGTATATGTTAAGTGTGTATTTATATCCTAGACAAGTTACTGAATGATGAACAGCTTTTGAAAATAAATTTTTTTTTTTAGATTGGATAGTAACAACATTGTTGCAACCTATTTTCCTGCTGAAAGTAATTTACTAACTAAATTACACCCACTCACCATTAATATTGAAATATCTACAAGTTGTCATTTGGGTAGACTTCCACATTAGTTTTGATGAAACTTGGTTAAATGTAAATTAAGTAACAATATTTAGGTTAATATGAGTATCTAAGTTAATAGATTAAGTCTTACAAACACGTGCATCGTATTTTGTTGAGTATTCGAAATCCAATGCATAGGTGCAGTTATTTTATGCAACATATATATCTAAGTATTCACCAAAATTTTTTTTTAAATATGATAACTTTGCCATCAAAAACTTTTCAAAAACAATTTTGAAAGATGACAAATGGTAAATATTAATGTCTGCAAGTCACTTATAGCTGTGTGATTTCTTAAATGTGGTATAAAGATTTGGAAAGAAACAGGAGTGTCTTGAAAATTGAGCTTCGAAGTTGCTTTTGCTACACATGTTAAGATAACTTTCAGTGTTCGTACATGGAGAATTTAAATTTATTCAAATGAAATCTGAAAGTGATACTTATGTTGATGCAAGTTTTTAAAAAGTGATGGATTTCCATTTAGATACTTCCTTTTCGTGTAACCGTTATCTCATATCACAGTTGCTTCCTTCAACAAGAAGTTGACATCTTTTTTGTTGAAGTTAGAAGGCTGCTGCACTGAAATGAATTAGTGCACCTGCATGCACTGTACATGCAATTATTGGAAATTTGCTAAGAAAAATAAGCTCACTGTGTCAAGAAAAGACAAGCTTCATATTTTTTAAGAATGTAGTAAAGTTTGCTATAGTTACATATAAAGTCAGATGAAAGCAAGAGCTATTTGAACATTTCTGAGAAAAATGTTTACTTATTGTAAAAAAATAAGACATCAAAAGTATTATGATTATTAGAATATATTTTTTTACATACACAGGACAAAGAATTAGGAGTGGCTATCTGGCAAAAAGCCAGTGAGTTTGAGTGTTTAGTTAGTGATCATAGCATTTAAGGGCAACAAGGGCCCCGTTGGTCCATCTAAGCCATCCCATCAACTAAGCTGAAGTCTTTGACAAAACACAAAACAAGAATAGAAATACTTAAAGCCAGTCCTTATCAAGGAAAACTGTCATTTTTTTGCTTGTGGATAATTCATACATGATAGAGTATTTAAAATAGTTGTATGCAACGGTGAACTTTACTTAAAAACTGGTTGCAAGTATGATGTTTATGGACAAAGCACACAAGTATTATCGATTAATAAGCCTTTTCTAGTAGCTTGTTGCACATTGTTCTTGTTCTTCTTCTAGTGAGGTTCCCTAGCTTACTGAACATTCAGATGATGTTTAAGTATTTTATTTCCTTTTGATATTTCATATTAGAAAATGTAATTATTATCCCAAACACAGATCTGAAATTTGATAGTATATTTAAAAAAAAAAATAATATATATATATATAAATTAAAAAAGTAACTTTGAAATTGGTGACCAAACAAAGTTAATTGTAATCCAGTATGTTATTGATGATTGGCTTGTGTATCACAAAATCTCCATTTTTAACAGTTAATTCAGTGCTCTAGATAATTTTTTTTTCTAAGGAGTAATCACTCCCAGAATTCTGTCAGGTGGAGTAATTTCAAATTGTTTACAAAGAGCAGCAGTGATATTTTGTGTTGAAAAGTAATTTAATTGACTACGAATTATTTTATTATATTCAAAAGGTGAAATTTGGCACAGGTTTAATTTAGCATCTTAAATTGCCAGATGTAGTGATAATCTGTGCAGCCACACGACAACCAATCAAGTGCTGTACACCTTGTTATTCCAGCCGTGCACATCCTCGGTAGTGGTGAGGAGTCTCAACATGTTGATGGCCTTAATACCCTGGCAGTCGATAGGCCTAAAGCCCAAATAACCAACTGGTAACACTGCAAAGCAACCTAATGATCCAATAGGGTCAATGGTCTAACTCCCACCCCCTAAAGAACAACTGGTAGTGCACATCTTCACATTCCCTTGAAACTGTTGAACGTGAAAAATTCATCCCGCACACGGATTGAAAAAATTAGAGGGAACGTTGGTCATAATTAACACAAATAATAACATTACAACTTTTTATTTTATTTTGTTACACAAAATTGGATCATTCACGAGTGAACCAATAGAAACTTCTGGTGGTGAGAGAGCACTTATTTTTGCATCTATACTGTGTGAACTGCACAGATTTTGTGCAGAACTACAGAAAGTTACAAGTATGTGTTGTACTACTGTTAAAATGACAGGAGCCATATTTGATTTTACAAGGCAGTAAAAGACTTCTCAATATTTATTCAAGGCAGTTTTTTATTTGTCGAGAATTATTCCAATATGTCCCTTATCTGGAGCACTGTTAGTTAAGACCTACATGTATTCAGTTGTACATTGTTTCAGTAAATGATATGTTTTGGTCATATACCAGTGTTCTTTGTTAATCCTTATTGAACAGTGTTATAACCAAATAGTAACAAAATCAGTTGATCAGCTAACAGACGTTGCAAGTGATCCTAATGACTGCAGTAAAACTGAGTAATGGGTCAAGGTAATAAGTATAGCCTACTGATGGTGTTTTTACATGTTAAGATAAAATCAGGGCAAAATTATTAATAATTTGTAATTAACGTGAACTGTTTTAATAATATGTTTTATAATGTAATGCAAGTAGGGTTAAAACTTTAGTAGTATCATTTTTAAATAAACTGTTTGTGGACAAAACCTTAACGTTAAAATGAGTCAGTGGTTTGGTTGCATACAAAAAGTAAAGCAGCTGGCGAGAACATATTGTGACACAAGTTTCAGAAGGATAACACAATACTTAGTTTGTGAATTTGTAAAACCCGAAGAGATCTATAAATAACTTTTCAAATTACAGAAAATACAAAATTATGAAATTTCAGACCTGATGACTTTTGTAGCACCAATACATGATGTTTAACTGGTCAGTATATAAACATGAAAGCAACTTAATTATGGCTTCATTCGTATATATTTGAAATCTTTCTTGTCAAATCCAAGTGCAGTAAAGATGTTTTACAACCTGTAGTGCAAAAATTAATTATACTTTTCATGAGACACTAGTATTAGACCTATTATACTAATTATTACTGTTACACATTATTACCAATTTCATATCACAAGTACAATTGATTAATCAATTATATTTTCCCAATTTAGCAAAGGTTTTCACAAGTAATGATTTGTATATAATATACTTTTGTCTACAATTTTAGTTGATATTCACAAGTCTTTTTTATTATTATTAACAATAACTGATACTGGGTTCAACTGTTTATATCTGCACATTTTGATTGAAAATTTGTCATATGAAGTTATGTAATAATAATTTTTATTTTTTTGTCTTTACCCTTAAAACTACTTGGTAGATGACAACTATCTTATTCTTGTTTCATTTTATGACATACTTGTAATCTTTACACTAATTTTTTTCAAATAATACATTAGGATTTCATGTTTATCGTTGGGTAACAAAGCCAGGTTCACGAGACTACTTTGTTTTATCAGTGCTTTAAGTTAACCCCTCGTTCCATTGCCAACCATATAGAAGCACTTGAGATGCCAGATGGACCAGTAGGTCCCTTGGTGTCCCTAAACATTTATGTTATGTTATTATACCCATTAGGTTATTCAAAAATTACTCGTGTTATGGTGCTACTAGGTAACCATTAACTGGTCAGTTCTCTAGATACTATGAAATGCAATAATTTCTGGCCTGGCATGGCCAGGTGGTTAAGGCACTTGACTCGCAATCTGAGGGTTGCGGGTTCAAATCCCTCTCACACCAAACATGCTCGCACTTTCAGCCGTGGGGGCGTTATAATGTGACGGTCAATCCCACTACTTGTTGGTAGAAGAGTAGCCCAAGAGTTGGCGGTGGGTGGTGATGACTAGCTGCCTTCCCTCTAGTCTTACACTGCTAAATTAGGGACAGCTAGCGCAGATAGCCCTCGTGTAGCTTTGCGCGAAAATTCAAAAACAAACAAAGCAATAATTTCCATGAATGGACGTTTTAGAATGGAATTTCATGCGGTCATCAAATTATCACTTTAAGGATACTTGAAAACTGGTTTCACTGACCTGGTTTCTTAAAACCATTGCACATTTTTTTTTAGCATTCTTGTACATTTTTTTTTTTATATCAAAACACATTTGTTTAACCATTGTGAGTGGTATGTGTTAAGACTGCATGTAATGAAATCTAATATAAAAGAACTTTAAATATTATCTTTGTGATAAATTATTTAAGGAATAAAAAAAACAAATACTGACCTGCATGGAAATATTAACTTATGCAAAAAATGTAACAAAGCAAATGGAAAAATTCTTAGAAGACTCAGTAGGCTTAATCTTTATTGACTTGTTTGGATATGAAATACAATAATATTTGAGAGACAACAAGAGTTCTTGAACCACTAAGGCTCAAATCCAGCCCTAATCATCCAACAATTCATTATTCTTATTGATTAAAGTAAGGGTTCCAAGACTGAACACTATACCTCTTTAGACCTGTATTCAACATTTTTGTAAATATTCATCTCAAAATCCTGTTTGCCTTATTATAACAACAGTGATGGCTTAAAAGACTGATCCGCCACTCCTCCGCAGTGGCACAAAGGTAAGTCTACAGACTTAAAATGCTAAAAACCTGGTTTCAAAATCCTTGGTGGGTGTGGCACAGATAGTCATTGAGTAACGTTGTGCTTAACTACAAACAAACAAACAATGAGACTTATCAACCAAAACACCAAGATTCTGTTCTTTCGTAATACTGTTAATGTCATTCCCAACAAAATTATGTTTATAATTTAAGTTATAACCCACATGTATTACTTTGCATTTGTTATAATTAAAAGTCATTTGCTCAATTGATGAAATGATTTAAATCAATTTGTAAAGTAGCATCCTCCTTATCACAGCCGAGACTTTAATATATTCCATAAATTTAAGCAGTTTATTGCCCATTCCTTTATCTTTGATCGAAAACAAAATGTTCAATGATCCATTGAACCACTGAATCCTGAAATACCCTACTTGTAACATTAATTTAGTTTCTTTGACTACTAACTTGACTTTCTTCCACTCATTGATCCATTTAACCAATTTATCTCCCCATACCTATAGAGAGAATTTTTTTTAACACTCTTATTATGTAGAATATTGTTAAATGCTTTCTGAAAACTCTAGATATACCAGAAAGTCCACACCTTTACCTTCATCAACAAAGAATGCCTAATGATTTGTTAGGCAATATTTTCCCTTGTTGAAACTATGTTGATTATACAACAAAAATCTTAAACTTTGTTAAATGGCTTTGCAAAACATCTTTTATCAGATTTTCATAAACTTTTCTCACCATTTACATAAGACTAACAGCCCTATAATTACTTAGACAATTTTTATCACCTCTCTTGAAAAAGAGGAGTAAATTAGCCAACTTCCAATCATCTGGCACCTGTCCACTTGTGCTAAATTTTTTTGTATCTTTTATTTTCTGTCATTTTAAAGCACACTGGCAAAAATTTAAACATTTGGTTGTTCAAGACTACTCTTTTAATATCCACTATTGAGAAAAGTAAACACTTAAACCCATGCTTTATTTTTCAAAAAGCTATTGTTTCTTTTATATATTCTTGTAAAGTGATGGCTTCTATTACTGCCAGTGACAAGTCATTCCATATGTCAGTTATCCTATTATAAAAGTTTAACTGGCTTAATCAAATGTACAATGTCCAATGAACTGATTCTGTATTATAGAAGGAATGTTGATTATGATTCCAAATTTACTTTGTATATCTACAATGTGGCAAGCTTTTAATAAAATATACAAAATCTTAAGTGTGTTACAAAAAGTTATACTCGAGCTATGTGACTCAGACTCTTGATAAGTCAGAGTGCAAGGTGATCTTCATGCGAGAAATACGTGGCCGTACCGAGAGTGGTACGTGCAGTGTGGCTGCATAGAGTGCCAACTTGTAGGGAGTGTGAATTTGTATCTGTGAAGATAAGGATACAGTTTTTTCAAGAGGGGTGAAGAACATACATATATTGTATAGGGTGCCTTCAGTGATCAGTATGGCCATGGAGGAATAAAAATACCTATGTCCATCATACAGTTTGCATATTGAATTTGCATAACCTCTAGAACCTCCAAAATTAATATCTTGTATATTCTATCTGTTACAATTCTCCTCTGTCTGGAACTGTTACTAAATCAATAATATAGAATAAAATGAATAAAACAATAAATCTTGCATCAAATACATAATACCATGTTGAATAGCACTCTGTAAAAGGTCATGGCACAGTCATTCTGACTCCCACCTGTTCTCATAGGATTAACTGGAGCTTAGCCTGTCTTTTGCAGATCTTAAACTAGGGTCCTCGTGTTGTCTTCAGAATATAGCTCAAAGAAATTGCAGGCCTTTATCCTATAACTCTCTTGGAGAATCTTATACAATTCAATAAGATCACCTCGTCTTTCTTTTCTGAAAGTGAAATATAAGAAAGATTAATATATCCCCACAAGATAAACTTCCATCCCCAGAATCAACTTAGTGGTCCTCCTCTGAACCCTTTCCAGTTAGTCAGTATCTTAGCCAAGGAGACCAAATTTGTACACAGTATTCAAAGTGAAACCTAATTAGTGATTTGTATAAAGAGATCATTGCCTGTTTTAACTCTCCAACAACATGTCTATGAATACACCCTAAAGTTTTTGTTAGTTTTGCTACTAGTAACAGAGCTCTACACTTGTTTTTTTTTTCAGTTACACCAATGCTTGGGTTCCAAAATTTATTAAACATCTGATCTAAATTATGATAACCCAAATGCATTGTCTTACAATCACAATAGTTAAAGATTATTTTCCAAATATTTCTCCAACTAAACAGTTGATCTAAATCATTTTGTAATAAATTTTTATATATATATATATATATATATAATGAAATAATTAGTTTCAATGCTATTAATCCCATTGGTCACCTTAATGTCATAACGGATAATGCCTATGGTAATAGCTCCCAAATGCTTTGGGGATATTCCATCTACCAGACAAAATTAAAACGTTGATGTTAAACTAGCCAGCAAGCATGGAAAATCAATTAATGGTATAGATTGAGTGCTTACACCCACAATGTCTCAACTCCTACTGCCTTTCACTGTTTGCAGCCAGTTGTGGGAAGGCAGTTATCCTTAAGAGTTCTTATAATGAAACTACCCTAATATTTCTACCGTATGTAACTCTCCACCTCTGCCCTTACAAAAGAAATAAAATGATCTTAAATAGAACTTCAAGCCGTACCCTAATATTTCTTACATAATTCATAATTTATTCACTTAGAAGAACGCTGGAAAGCCCAGACTACTCCAGCTACTTGAAGCTAGTCTTTCCATTCTGGTATACTGAATAAGATTATGATTGTAATATTAGCTACTTAAAAGTAGCTAATGTCCTCTAGTGACAAGAAAGGTATTTTCCTTATCGAAAATTTATTTTTTAAATATTTTTCATTTTTTTTTTTATAAAACAGTGTAAAAAGTTTCTTAATTGCCAATATTTGTAGCCATTCTAGTTTATTTATGAATAATATAACATTATCCATAAAAGCATTATCATTATTACAAATCTAAAAATGTTTTTCAGCTGAGATATGATGGTGATGCCTTTTAACATCATACATGGAATAACACTATTGTGGATGGACCGAGAATGGGAAAATGAAATTCCCTCCTCTTATCAAAAAGTGCTTTGCTTTGCCTTCCACTCAATTAAAAAGTTGGCACGAACATCATTGTTATTGCTCTTTTTCAGTTGCAAGTTCTTTCGGTTATATTAAGTTTGGTGTAAAATTCAACTTGTTTATGGCAATTAAATCATCTATGTAATGAAATGTGTACACACACACACACACACACACACACACACACACATAT
>NW_013666791.1:310360-316291 GCF_000517525.1 Limulus polyphemus
ACACACACACACACACACACACACACACACACATATACATAAAAGTTAGGATTTGAAACCTGTTTCAGAAATGAGTTTTCATAAAAGAACAAATACGGATTGGCCATATTTGATGAGAAGTTCGCTCCTGCTCGATTTCCCTCTGTTTGATTATATATTTGTTTATTAAAAGTAATATAAGTATTATAAACACAGAAATGATGTATGTTTTTACATTGAAGTTTGGTAAATTAAAATTTTTGAATGTTTATTTCTGTATTTATAATAATATTTAATACCTGAAATAATTATGTTACAGTTAGTGTTAGAGAATTATAAGTTGTTGCTAGTAGCAGTTCTGAATTTGTCAATGGAAAAAAAAATAATTAGAAACCATTTGCTAGTGCCTTCAAAATTTAAGGTTTGAGCCTGAATGGTGACCTCGAGATTTGAGCGATTAAATCGATTAGTATCGTGAAAATAATCAGCTAGTGTTTCTGGTTATTACTGTGTTCAATTATAAATTCCAACTAACAGTTAATTGAAATGGTGATTAAATTGATAAATGTTATGAAAATTATTAACTAATTGAAATAAATGTTTTTGATTTTTACTGTTTACAGTTATGTCAACTCTCTCAGTAATCAAAATACTGCAGTTGTGGTTCCTCATTATTTTCAATTAATTCAAGGTTGTTCAATTGAATTTATTAATGTCATCACTCACAAAAATAATCAGTTAATCGAAATCAGTGTTTCCAATTATCACTATTTTCGATTGTTACGACTATCTAAGTAATCGAAATACTGGCATTATGTTTATTGTTAAGCACAAAGCTGCTCGAGGGGTTAATCTGTGCTCTGGGAATTGAAACCCGAGCTGTAGTTATAATCTTTTTCTCTTGTTGTTTTAATAGTCAATTTACGTGAGAATAATCATTTTTATAGCCATCTTATGAGAATAATTGGCCTCAATAAAATTGAAAGACTTTGATTTTTCAAAAATGATGACTAAGTCTAGAGGCAATAAGTGAAATTTGCCAATTAATTAATCGTTGGGCTCATTAACTGGTGACCTTTAATTAACTTTTGAAAATTTTAAAAACCTGAATAAGATTACCTTTGGATCTTTCATGTGACAGTTAAATAGATACATTTGAATTTAATCAAATGAAAGCTTACCAGAAAAAGTAATGACGCAGATAGTGAGGGAGGGTTTCTTCATATTTTGAAAAGAGCAACATTATAAAGTATATTATTCACAAGTTGTCTCTAAAAGAAAACCCCACACAACATGCAGACTTGTACAGTAGCAGTTACAAAGTTATTGTGGATAACAATATGTAATTAATTGCCTTTTTTTTTTTCTAGCTTGCAGGAATTGGGGTTTTAGCAGTAGCGATATGGCTACACGTTGACAATGCCACTTACCTTGTCCAAGGCGATAATGAAAACTCCTACTTCACTGCCATATATGTTCTTATGGCAGCTGGCTCTATCATGGCAGTTGTTGCTTCTTTGGGATCTTGTGGTGCAATCAGAGAGAGTCCCTGTATGCTTGGCACGGTAAGTCACTAGATCAGTAATGGACTAGACATAAAGTTTACCATATTCCATACAATTTGTAAAAATCTGAAATATTGTGAAAGTTTAACCCTTTGAGTGCATAATTAAATTTCAGGTGGGTTCTCGATAAGTTTCAATTATCCACTGAAAAATTAGAATTAGAATTTTACCTTTTTTTTAGTACTTTTTCAATTTCAAAATCTACCAGTTGCTCGGTGATGGACGCAAGCACGATACTAAGGTGAGAAATACAAGGACGTGTGAGTATCCCGATTGTTGCACTATGAGGAAAAGTTTTTGTGACACCGTGTAGTAAATCCACTTGTTACACCAAACAGCTATGAATGTCAAGCTCGATAAATCCGATTATAGCATCCAAAGGGTTAAATATTAATTTTTTTGGTTGTTTTGAGCAATTTTCCTGTTTTAATAATTGGAAGAAGTGAATGTGATTAGGCTGTTTTACTGATATCTGGAAGTTATGAGTAAGTTGCTATGTTGCCATCATTTGTATGTTCTTATTAAACATCACTTTAAAAAAAAAATCATTAAGCTTTTAAGTTATCTGTGAGCTCCTGAGAAATCCATTTGAAAGGTTCAGGATGTAATATTTTGCAATGTTGGAATACAATAAAGCTTTATCTTGATGAATCAAAGGATCTCATATTAAGTTATTTCTAAGAAAATGTTTTACAAGCATAATTATTTTTTTGATTCTAGTTCTTTGTGTTTCTGCTTGTGATATTTGTGGCAGAGTTGACTGGTGGTGTGTGGGCCTGGATGAATAAAGAGAAGGTAATGTACTGTATATTCAGTTATGAACAGTTTATCAGTAGATTTTGATAAACAAATATTATTATATTGAAGATGAGAAATTATAGTGTACGTTGTTTTTTTTTCTTAAATATTAGCATTCCGGAAACATGACAGAAGATTCAAAATGTACTTTAGTATCTGTACAAGAAGTTAAGAGTTGATTATCACATTCACAAAGTACAGGTTTTTTTAAATAATAGCATTCTGGAAACATGACAGAAGATTCAAAATGTACTTTAGTATCTGTATAAGAAGTTAAGAGTTGATTATCACATTCACAAAGTACAGGTTTTTTTTAAATATTAGCATTCTGGAAACATGACAGAAGATTCAAAATGTACTTTAGTATCTGTACAAGAAGTTAAGAGTTGAGTATCACATTCAGAAAGTACAGGTTTTTTTAAATATTAGCATTCCGGAAACATGACAGAAGATTCAAAATTTACTTTAGTATCTGTACAAGAAGTTAAGAGTTGATTATCACATTCACAAAGTAAAAATCTTAAAGTTTATGCTAGCAAACTAAAAAATACTGGTTCATGTTGCAGTTTAGCTAGTAAGACCTAGGAGGCACTAGAAAAATTTTTCTAATAAACATTTCAGAAGAAAGATCTTTACTGTTGAATGTCATATACACCTTTGATACATAGATTTCTGTCGTATTACAAGATTCTGAGTGCAGAAGGTTACTTTATTTGCTAATGTCATGCTTGTTTTGAGTTCACATTTAAGCTGCATGCTATATCCAAGCTAAATATCAGGAAATGAAGATAATGAGATCAGTGTTTCCTCTAATTTTTTTAAGTCATGTGCGGAATGAATTTTGTTATGTGCACCAGGATCGAGGCAATGTGTGGATTTCTTAGACCACTATCTTTTTTGGATCATTAGGCTATATTGCAGTGCTACCAGTTGGTTATTTGGGCTTTAGGCCTATGGACTGCCAAGGTCATTAAAGCTGTCAACATGTTGATACTCCTCACCATTACTTAGGATGTGCACGGCTAGAATAATTAAGTGCACAGCATTTGATTGGTTGTTGTGTGGCCTCGCAGCTTAGAGGTAACACTGAATGAGATTCACTTCATCTAATTTGATTGGTTATCAAGGCTATCAGCATGTGGACCAGCTCACTAGGTTTTCACCATCTGACCTGTGCAATGCAGTTTTTGCTGGCTGCATGGTTAGAAAGACTACATCCAGGTGGTTACTGTTTGGAAGGTGATAATAAAATAGAAATCTCGTAAACTGCAAATGTTTTTCATATTCCTCATAATATGTCTATGAATTAACACAAATGTTTTGCTTATTGGCATTTAAATCATAAATATTAATAATAAAATACCTTTCTTAGTACAGGGTCACTTTAGGGTGGCTGTCAGCTGTTGGGTACTGTGGACTTTGTCAATCCAGGTGCTTGTAGCATAGCTACTCCAAATTCAGCTCCACTCGTGCATTCTGTTAACATTTGTAAAATAGTTAAAATAAATACATGGAAATAAAGTGTTTTGGTGTTCAAAAATATTTGAAAGTAAAACGATTTATACATAAAAAAAGAGTTTATGTAGCTTACATGTTTATTAACATTTAATACACGAAATTATAAATTATGACAGTTACAGATAATGTTATAGAAGAATAATGTTGTTTCTAGTGGCAGTAACAAATTTCCTAGTGGGGGTGGGGGGAGACCAATAGCAGCCATTTGCTAGTGCCTTCAAAAGTTAGGGTTGAGGCCTGAGTGTAATGTAGAGTGGTAGATTGACAGTTATTAACTTTAGAGGTTTTATTTCACTGGGTTTTAAAACTGTATCCATAAAGCAAAGAAACAGATGTACCATAAAACAAAATATACGTGTATGGTTGTGTTAACTTTAATGCACATTTTATCCACATCTTATGCTAATTTCCTGTCTAACTAATTAACTTAAAACAGTGTTTGAGTCTGTGTCATATATTGGAAATGTTAGAAACTTGTACCAATAATGTTTGTCTTAATGAATATAACCAAATCATTTTGTTGACCATGCACTAAAATCTGGTTGTACAGTATGGTAGTATAAGCACTGTAGCCTGAAAAGTGCTGTGGTGAACATGAGAACATCTAAGTGTCTACTAGTCTAAATCTTGTGCTCAAGCTGTTGCCAAACTGCATTATGATAATAAGACAGAGCTTGCATGCAAAATTACCAGAGTGTCAGTTCAAGAATCATTTAGTTTACAAGAAATATGTAGTTTGTATTGTTTTTACAAGTGCTATTTCTCATTTTGGAAGTGTTCATAGTGCTTTTGTTATAATGTGTTGAGCATAGTATTCAAAGAAGTATCAGAATTAATTTTCTCACAAAATCCTAATATTAATAAAATTATAATGTTTCTTTTAAAGAAATATTTATTATCTCTTGTCACATTTAGAGAATTATGTGAAAAGATTTTTATAGTTATATTACATGTCAACTGTTTTTACAGGTAAATGAAATGATTCGTTCCTCTGTGACTAGAATGGTTAAGGAAGAATATCCAAACAATGAGCTTGTAAAGAAAACCATTGATGCTACTCAAAGAGATGTAAGTATAATTCCATATCAGTTTACATCCATTTTAGTGCTGTGTCAGGTTTGGACATTAGTATATTTGCTTTTTTTTTTAATATCCCAGGTATTAAATTTTTTTTTCTAGATAATATCACAAATTTATAAGTAATGAAGGAAAATCCGTAACGGTAAAATCACTACATTAATACATTTTGGAGACTCGGAAAGTGTATTCTGTTTATGAATTTGTAAACGGTGTCATGCCGTGTAACAAAAATATAATAAACACAGTTTTGAGAGTATATTGTGAGATCTATAATATATAATTTTCTTATCATATATTAATTATTACTACATATGTGTGTCTTGAACAACATTTTAAAGTCTTCTTCCTACAAAAGAAATATCTAAATATTAATTTTATGATTTATATCAGACTAAAACCTGATACACAATAAACTTGATAGATTGTAAGTTGTCATGATGCTAAAGGAGGAATACATTTCCTTCTTGGAATACTCTTGTTATAGTTTGAATGTTGTGGAGCAAAAGGAATCTATGACTGGGCCCATTCTCTGTATAACAACAAAGATGGCGGCAGTGAGATTGAGTTAGGATTTACTGCTGCCGGAAACTTCAAAGTGCCTGAAAGCTGTTGCTCCGTTGACAAAACTTTGTGTGAGATGCGCCGTAAAGTCAATGCAGTAGGTCTTGCATTCCTACCAGGTCTGCATCAACAGGTAACTAAAAGTTTGTACATATGTATTGATTAACTTTAACTCTCTGGAGTTATTCATGGTATTTTAAGTAAAGAAAACTATTTGTTTTATGTTTTTCAAACAAGAATTGTGGAAGCATTATATTTATTATGAACATTGTTGTAACAGCCTTTCAGAAATATGACATCTTTATTAAAGGGAAAATATGCTTATACAGTTTTATTTGTAATAGGAATACTGTCATATGTTAACACTATTTTAAGTTTTCTGTGCATTGAAATAAAGTAATATGCTATATATATATATATATATATATAT
>NW_013666791.1:317257-334023 GCF_000517525.1 Limulus polyphemus
TCTGTGATAAGTGGCTGAGAATTAAGGATGACACTATGCTACCTGGTTTGCATGCTGACAATGTGTTGTGACATTATCCAATATTGAAGGGAGGTGATCTTGTGCTTTGGCTGGTGCTAAACTTTTCTGTCAGTTAAATCATCATTCATTTAACTTAATCTCTGTAATGGTTTAGTAACAAGCAGTTGGTAGGGGTTTTTTGTTCTTTTCTTTTTTGGCTCTATTAATAAGTACTAAATTAGTACATGATTAATTAGATTTAATTACACTTTTACCAGCTGCTACGTTATGGGTACACACTAGTATACCCTGTGTTTAGTTTAAGTATATCGCATAGTTACCAGCTACTTTGATTGGGTACAAGTTGTATTTATTTTTTAAGTATGGAATTTGTTTTGTTTTTCTACTTACAGCATTATCATGTATTCATTCAAGGCTTAGGACAGTGTCACTGCATGTTGGTTATAGCTCTAGTATTTTAATTATTTTAGCTGCAGTGAGTTTAATTGTTAGTAATAAGTACAGAAAAGCTTAGTTTACTTTAGTATATTTTCAGGCATGAGTATGAGATGGACTAATCAATTGCTAAAGTGGAAGGATATATTTGTACCTTATTTGCCGGTGTTCACCCTAACTTAATGGTCAGTCATTACTCGCATGTTCTGTTAGGGTGGACATGGCTAGGAACTTTTATCTGCCAATCTCACATTATGATAGGGTACTGCAATGTCATGGGGATCAGAAGAAGCAGATAATATCTTGAGAATTTCTCTGAATTTTATGACATCATACTGTTTCAAATAACATAACTCTCGGACCTTGAGGAATTCACTTTCACGGACTTCATATTTGTACCACGTGCTGACCCAGAGGTTGGGATGGCTATTGCAGTTTGACAGATGGCAGCATCTATTATGAATATTATGACAACTTTTAGTGGAATTATTACCACTATAAGCTACAAGACATCCAGATAGTTCACTCAAAGTTATCCACACGAAGATGAATCGCCAGTGTATATGCGAAACGTAACTAGCACATGATGAAAGTTGGAGGATCTTCTCTGACTTGTTTGACATCACTCCTGTATATTTAGTGATAGGAGACTTGTACCCCACTTGGATTCCAGGTGAAAACATTTATGGGAAAGGTTTACATTCTGATCTCCAATGTATACCCACCAACCCTATACTGCTAACTTTGGTGATCCAATAGTAATTGCTTAGTGCCCAGGTGACAGAGACTTGTGTATAGACTTTGTTTTAACTGACCCCACCTTGAGTGTCATCTCTATCTGGTATAGGGTGCATAATGCATACAGTGATCATCTCATGTGTGAAGATTGGAATGTGGAATCTCCTGTATGAATGTTGATATTCCACCATTGAGCAAAGTCTAATCAACATCTGCAAGAGGAACACCCCATACTGGGGGAGAATAGTGATACTGACAAAACCTGTAAGGCACGTAATGAAGTTGTTTATACAGATAAGGGATGATCTAGCCCAATCAGAGGAGGAAGGGATTGAACAGAAAAGAGTCTGTGCTCTCTACAGATGATCAACTTTTGAAGTATATGATATGAAATGCAGCAAGGTCAGTCTTACAAGTACTTCATTCTGGCACTTCCCATAAGTTTATGATTGGTACAAGAACCAAAGACATGGTGATATCGGTAACTTACAATAATGATGTTACTCCACTTCATAGGCAAGACCATGTGCAAATACATTAATAAATCCAACCATAATGGCATACAGGATAGGCTCAAGCTATAGAAGCTGCTATCTGAGCTATAGCTTCTTGCAAATATGGAAGTCATCATTAGCTTGGGCAAGATACACAGAGCCATAAATACATCTGAAGATTGAGCTCCATGTTTTGATGGTGTACAAATCTCCACTTTAAGCTTACAGAAGCCAACTTGTTGAAAGTATCAGTATAGATTGTCAGTGTGTAGCATCCCTGAAATACTGACTGACTAATGCCTTTATCAAATTCCTATCCAAATCCATGATGGATCATACTTGTCTTAAAGGTCATCAAATCATTGTCCTACAAAACATTAGTAAGATTCTAGAGTAGGCTGTAGCTAGAAGGATGTCCTATCAGATGGAACCACTACTACCATCATTGTTAGATGGTTAATTATTGCAATGGAGATGAAACCTAGATCAACACTGCTGAATTTCCAGCTTATAAATGATAAGGCTTTGGAACTGGTCATTACATTTTAGTAGTAGCTTTGGATGCCTATGCTAGAGCCTAGCTGCCCATTTATGCTGAAAAAATGCTAAAGATTGTTATCAGTGTACCATGAGTATGATGAGTTGTAGCTGCACTAACTACCAGACAATGCATCTTGAAGCGTGGAAGCTGTCAATCTGAGAAGAACAACATCAACGTTTGTCTGCCTCAAGGACAACTATTCTTGTCGATCCTTTTCAAAATCTACACCATGGAATTTGCCCACCTTGACATTCTATCCAGATGCCTTGTTCTAACTTTTGCTATCAATATTCTGGTGTACAGCAGAGGTTTTAGCAAAGCTGAAATTGAAAGCAAGAAGCAACCATCTTTTAGCAGGGTAAGCTAATGGTGCAATGGCACAGGAATGGTCATCAATCCTGCCACAGCTATGTTCTGCACACTCAATAGACATGCTGATGAGGATCATCCTTTGGAGGCACTGCTATCCATTTGGATGAAACACTGAAATATGTGTGGATGGCATTTGACAGACAAGTCATCTTCACCAACCACATTAATGCCATGATAATCAGAGCAACAAAAGGCATCAGTGCATTCAAAGTTGGAGTAGATATGGAGCTGAAGAACATAACCTGCTTATGCTATACCAAGGTGTATTTTCTGCTCTATCCTGGATTGTGCTCTACCAATGATTGGTCTTCGTTAAGGCCTTGCAGTGTAAAGACCATGCATTCCATCATTGAGCAACTACCTTTTTTTAATTTGGATATTCCAGCTTCACAGTGGTAAAACACACATCAACCAAGCAGGGGATTGCCTGAAAGGTGCCTCAGGAGACAGATAATTCGTTACCACCAAATCTCGGATTTCTACATGTGGAAGAAAAATTCGGTTCCACTGAGATCTGTGGAAATCAGTCTAGCTAATAAATGTAGAGGTTGAGCCGAGTGTGAAGCACAAAAAGCCTGTCAGCACATATATAAAAGACTGTGGTGGACAGTCATAGTCACAGATGGTTCCTACACCAAAGAGAGAGAGAGAGAGATAGCTTATTTGGTATTCATTGTCTCATAGAGCAACAACATTCTATGAAAGCTGGTGGAACATTCAAACTTTCAACAAGCAGCACAAATATGGAGCTGGAAACCATAAAACAGTGTTACCAACATAATATTTGGAACTGACTCATTGGCAGCAATATGTGTAATCAGAATGGGTGATCCCCAGATGGATTGCAGAAGGCAAAGCAACTGTATGGTAAGGCCATCACCAGCATGAATGTGCAAGGCCATACAGGTATGAAGCTAACCAAGTAAGCTGATGAGTTTGCAGGAAAGCCTCTTTGTGACATCCAGTACATATTTACTGACAGGATATTAACCTCCTCTGCACTAGTCTGGTACATGAAGGATCAGCAGGTATCAGTGTAACCCCTCAGGTTGTGACTTAATACTCAAATGAGGTCTAACTATTGCAGGATTAGTTACTATCTTGTTAACTCTTGATACAAAAACTATCTGGTATTTATAGAAGTAGCATATAATGATTCTTGTACATGATTAATTCTTGTTAATTTACATTTCAAGGTACACCACTTGTTTAAGTTTTCCAAAGCTATAAACATATTAAAGTACCGGCAAGTAAGAAATACCAACAGAATAATATGGTTTTAACTTTTTATTTCACTTAAAGGGCTGTATAAAAGTTTTGGAACAACACCTACAAGAACATACTAAGATTGTTGTTGGTGTTGCAATTGGACTTGCTGTTATCCAGGTATGTAGATTTTTACATTGTTTAATACTGTACTTTAAGGTTTTGGGTTTATTATGACCTCTGATGTGTAACAAGCCTAGAAAATGTGATACCATAACTGGACATCTGGGAGCAGCAGTTAGTATTAGTAAGCTGGACTTTTTTACACTTATGTTAATATTATGGGTGAAATTTAAGCACAGTTTACCAAAATTTCCCTTTGTATTTCAAATATAAACAAATATTTTAATAATATAAAAAAAAGTTTAAAAAAATCACATTTACTGAATTCCACTGTATGAACGATGCTCAATTTTCAAAGTAAAATAAAAACAAATCCAGTATTTTCAAACTTCTTACTTTTGTATATATGAGCTGTTCAATCTGTGAATGTCTGTGTATATAAGTAGTTATTTTTGTAATGCCTTTAACATCAATGATATAATATTATTGATTTAACCCTATTGCCACTGGTATCCCTTACTGCTTTTGACACAAGGTTTCAGTGTTCTACATTGAAAGTTTTATGAATCTACTTTTTGTTTATGTTATACCAATTAGTATAGCATGAAAGCTTAGCTAATAATCCATATTTTAATAGTATATAAGTTCACAGTCAATGTTCACAAGGCAAAATCTGTTGCACACAACATTTTAGGTTCCATGCATGGGCAGATGGCTGCAGAGCACACATTTAAGAGGAAGGATCAAGTCATAACCGTACGTAAAATATCTACAGTGATGATTGAAGCTGAATGCATGCATGCATGTTGATCCTTAGCTGCTCTTCCAGTTACTGATGATTGCTGCAAAGACATCATATGACCTAAAATCAGTTTTCAAGTTTGAACTGTGCAGTTATCCACCAGCTCTGTATGATTCCTCATTGCTGCTCTGAGAGCCATAGAAACCAGTATTAGCAGATGTCCAGGGATGACAGGTAGGGTTTCAGTACATGTTGGATGGTGGGGGCAATACTTCAGCATATCCTGTGGACATCTGGATACACATACAAGGAAACATGCACTCTTTACACTGAATACATCACAGGAAAGTATGGAAAGACAATTGTCATGTTTTATAGCTATGATAGTACCTCCACAAAGGATATGACACATAAAAGACAAATAACAGTGTATGTTGGACCAACTGTGATCTTTGATGAGGACATGAGTGTTACAATGAAGAAGGACCAATTCTTGGCCAACAAAGCAAACAAACAAGGGATTATCAATTCACTCGGTGACCGTCTACAGAGGGTGAATTGCTGGACACATCATTCTCTTGGTGATGTTGACCTCATTGTGCAAAAAACAGTTAAGTCGGCAACTGTGACCAACCCCTTGGCAATGACACAGAGCTGCTCATCTACCACACCAGCCTCAAGTCACATGACCTGTTCCTCTGACTTGAACCAGAAGAGATAAAAAAACAAAAACACGTTGAACATAAAGCTTGTGAAGGAGCAACTAGACCCACATCATCTTCTTGCATGCCCTCCTTGGATGCGACACTATCTCCTACCTCTTTATTATTGGAAAGGGAACTTTCCTCAAGAAATTCAACACCAGCATTAACTTTCATGAGCAGGCCAGGGTATTTAACACAATTTCAGCTTCTAAAGAAGATATTGTAACAGCAGATGATAATGCTTTGGTATGTGTGTGTATCTATAACGGAGATCTCAAAGAGAACCTCATTTCGCTTCGATATAAGCACTTCTGGAAAAAGGTAATTGCTGGCACTTCCCACGTGCAACCACAGAGTCTACCACCTACATAGGTACCACAATCTTTGTGTTTTCTACCAAATTCAGCCAAGGAAGAGAAGTGGTGATGAGTTTTTACCAGAAGGATGTGGATAGAAGACTTACACCCCTGCTCTTGAAGAACTTCTGTGAGTGATCCAATACAACTGCCAAACAGATTGTAGCAGCCTGAGATGTACATGCAAAAAGCACGTCTTGGAGTTGCTGACTGTGGACATTGCAGAGGTTCTTGGTGTGCAAATTTGGCCCGCGTACAATGACGACAATGACGTGGCTGAATATAAAGACTGACTGACACTAAAGGTGTATTTTTTGCTAATACTTAATAAAAAGGAGTGTGTTAATTTTTTCAGTGCTTGATTTTGTCTAATGCGTATTAATCTACGTGTCATGCAGCAGTATTTCATTATTTTTTGAGTTCTCATTAAAATAAAAGTTTATTTTATGCCAATTTTTGTAATCTTAAACATTACTTCTCCACTAGCATTGCTTACAGGTTTTGATATGTTATAGAGGACACCTTAATGAGTGTAAAACACTTGAAAAATTTTCTGTTGCAATTTGTGTGAGGTTGACCCCATTTTTTTCACATCGGGCAAAATCAGGATACATCGAATTTTACCCAATTAAACATAAAGTTGGAACTTTTTCTTCATAAGATTTGAACTACTCTTAGCCTACTCAACTCTAACATTGTAAAGCAAGGAAGTCCAACAATGAATTAGATTACTTAGGAGACATACATCACCACATACAGAATCTGAAATCTATTAAATTCTAAGGTCGTTCTTATAATCTATTACCATGTTGCATTATTGGACTGGAATAAATTGAATATATTACAACTACTATTATAAGCAGCTCAGTGGTTTAGTAATTATTAAAAGTTGTTTAGAGAGTATACATTTTTCTCCTGCTGTTTTTATTTTCAAATTATTCGTTGTTAACAGTTCTTTGAAATAACACTATGAACCAAGATATTTAACAATGCAGGTTACACTGGAGATTTGTCTTAAAATGATGCAAGTAAACCGTACTATTTAGTGTTAATGTGTATGGGATTTTAAAGAACCTTAAAATATGTAGAAGTTACAGTAAACACAAGATAATTAGTTGTTATATAAACAAGTTTTATTTGTACTTCTCTAGATTTTGGGCTTAATCTTCTCCATGGTTCTGTGCTGTGCCATCTCTGTAGAGAGGAATCCAACATATAAGGCTTGAAACTGCTGGATTTTTACTTCTTTTCTCTCAGCTTTCTTCAACCAGCATATTTTGCTCATCTAGAATCTCACTCATTGTCTCCTGGAAACCAAAGATCAAAAAACAGGTTGCCAAATGCTGCTTACAGTTGTATCTTGTACATCATAGTTCACTGTACTAAGTAACTGTTGTAGGCTAGATTTCTGTGTACCTAGCCAACTTGTTATTGACATTCTTTGATGTTCTTGTTAATCAATATATTTAGAGCCCAAGGACCTGACCCTCGATCACCACAAAAAGGTGTTTAATTGTTTAATTTAAGTTTTCTTCTCAATACTTGTTAGGATTATACATCCAACATTTGGAAAGGTGTTCTTCCATCATTTTTTTTTATGATCCATTTTAATGAATATTTGGTGTTGCTTTTCTTATTAGATGTGTAAGTCAAGACAGGTTATTTTGCTTCCATTGATAAGCTTTCTTGAAGTATGTTTCTAATATTGCATCAGTTAGTGACTGATCTAATTGAAAACGCGAGTCCTTTTCTCATAAACATATTTGTGTTTCCAAATTCAAATATACTTTCGATTTTAATCTCTGTTTTACAAATGTATCTTGTAAATTTCTATTAGTACTCGTTGGTGTTCGAAAGATTTGTTTGATCCTGATGAAGATGTTTGAGTTGGTTGTTTTAAAATAACAGTTAAACTTCATATATTTACAGCTTTATGCACTTTGATCTGAATATTGATGTTTGATATTTGATGCTTTTCATGGTGAAATCTTTTTCCTGGAACTCATGGCCAGTTATGTAAATTCCTACATGTTGTCCTTTCTTGTGTTCAGTTGGGAATTTTATGCTTCATTTATTTGTTTTATATATATCTGGCTAGCTTTAAGTAACTGTTTCTCCAGTATGTTTTAACGTACAGATCTAACATAATACATGTATAATATTTTATGTGCACTGTATTATTTGTTTTTAAAGTATCAAAGTTTAGAAAATATAGTACAGAAATTATTGGTAATAAAAAAAAAACTTTCAAGCAAAAAAAAAAAACAACAAGTGGAACTGGTTGTCATTTTATAACATTGTTTTTCAGATCTGTTTAGTGTAATTTTTAGAAGGTGGCTGGTTTCTGGCCCAAAATCTTGAAAGAAAGCTTTACTTTGGCATCTTTGTGTCACTTGGTAGATATGTAATTAAAATCCAGCCTAATTTCATCAGCAACTGAGTAATGAAGGCTAGAAGCTTCTAGGCTGAATAAATAGTAGTTTACTATTTGTAAATATTTTGACTAGTCGTGTGAACTGATTTAGAACTGTACTGGTTTCTAATGTGTAGGTGCCAGACTTTGGTATTTCTACATGTTGGAGTTTCTGTAAGCAGAAAATATGTTTAAAAGCAACATTATCCACTTAATTTATTTTTCTACAATAATTGTATTATGTACATGAAAAAAATTCTGTTCATAAAGTTAGAAAAAAAAATTATGTTTACTCTCCAGCTAATCATAATAATGGTTATTTCAACCAATGTTTTGTCATTGTGGCTTCATGGATTCTAGTAGTACTTTGGCTGAAATATATTTTATTATTATCTGAAGAATAAAAATAATTTTAAACTTTATTGCCAAACTGTAAATCCCTCCAGCGTGCACTATAAATTTTGAAAACAAAATACTCTTCGTTTTTCTAGAGGAAACGATTATGAATAGTATAATCCTTTTCTCGGAGTATTTGTGACGTGTAATTGTGTAAGAGTATTTGTGACGTGTAATGGTGTAAGAGTATTTGTGAAGTGTAATTGTGTAAGAGTATTTGTGACGTGTAAATGTATAAGAATATTTGTGACGTGTATATGTGTTAGAGTGTTTGTGACATGTAAATGTGTAAGTATTTGTGATGTGTAAGAGTGTTTGTGACATGTAAATGTGTAAGAGTATTTGTGACGTGTAAATGTGTAAGAGTATTTGTGACGTGTAAATGTGTAAGAGTATTTGTGATGTGTAAGAGTATTTGTGACGTGTAAATGTGTAAGGGAAACTTTAGATATTTAGTACTTAAAAAGATACAACTCATTTTTTTGTTAGTATTATTAAGTAAACCTTTGAATTATCTTTGTTAATGTAGTTGTGATTTCATTTAGTTTCAGATCATCATAACTACACGTCTTTAAAACCAACCAATCAGTTGTTGAGGCATTTTTCTTGATCTGACTGAGTTTGTTCGTTTATGGCACTGCACAAGTTTATAAGATTTTTTTATTCTGATTTGAGTTATTTATTTAAAGTTTTGTAAGGTTAAATCCTCTGACAGTTAATATTGCTTTACGTCTACTTTTCATACTTCGTATATTGATGTGGTAGTCGCATTAATAGTCTGCTGATTGTTTTAAAAGGAGGTTATGTTTATGCTTATCTGTATTACAAACTAGACATCAGTGGAAAAATTTTAAACATTCAAAGCATAATCTTAATAATATGCGATATTTTTTTGTATGTGTAGTTAACATTGGGATTTAGTTCACTGTGATAGTTTTCCCATGGGAATCAATTAGTACAATTATTTGTGTACTGTAAAAGTTTTTGGGTGGTTTTTTTTATTTGTTTAACAGAAAATAAAAGCTTGTTAGAAACTATAGAAGGTGAGAAACAAAGTGTTCTTGTGCATATAAAATTAAACATAATTAAAGAAGTTTGGAAAATAATAGTTTTATATGAATGTGATGTCTAAAATCTTTCTTTTACATCTTATTGAACTATTTGCTAGCAGAAGTGGCAGAACATTTATTGTACTTATATCTGGCTAAGACTATTTTTATAACCTTATTTTACCTTCGTGTGTTTTACTAATGCTTTTATATATATAAAGTTTCAAGTAGTCACTGTTATGATTCATGCGCTGATGATGGCTGTGTACTTTGCTTTGAAAATGTATTAGTATCTCCATCTCTAACCTTTTCAGAGCTACTTTCAAATGTTTTTATGTTGTATTGGAGCAGTTCAGTGGTAGTCATAGATGTAGCTTTTTGTTTATTGTTGGATGTGTCACAGTGATTGAAGTAGTCCAACAGTAGCCATAGATGTAGCTTTTTGTTTATTGTTGGATGTGTCAGTGATTGAAGTAGTCCAACAGTAGCCATAGATGTAGCTTTTTGTTTATTGTTGGATGTGTCAGTGATTGAAGTAGTCCAACAGTAGCCGTAGGTGTAGCTTTTTGTTTATTGTTGGATGTGTCACAGTGATTGAAGTAGTCCAACAGTAGCTCTAGATGTAACTTTTTGTTTTTCTAGATAGTATAATAATAATGGTTGAACCTGGTATTGAAACCTCCCAACAGTAGCTCTAGATGTAACTTTTTGTTTTTCTAGATAGTAAAATAATGATGGTTGATCCTGGTATTGAATCCTCCCAACAGTAGCTCTAGATGTAACTTTTTGTTTTTCTAGATAGTATGATAATAATGGTTGAACCTGGTATTGAAACCTCCCAACAATAGCTCTAGATGTAACTCTGTTTTTCTAAATAGTGTCATAATGATAGGAACTGATGTTGAAGCATCCTGATAATAGCTATAGATGTAACTTTTTGTTTTTCTAAACAGTGTCATAATGATGGTTGATCCTGGTATTGAAACCTCCCAACTGTAGCTCTAGATGTAACTCTCTGTTTTTCTAAACATTGTCATAATGATAGGAACTGATGTTGAAGCATCCTGATAATGGCTCTAGATGTAACTTTTTGTTTTTTAGATAGTGTAATAATGATGGAGTCTGATGTTGAAACATCCCAACAGTAGCTCTAGATGTATAATGAGCATTTTTTTATGAATAGCATATTTCATGTATGGTCAATGAATTAGGTGCTGTGAGCATGTGGCTAAGTCCAGATAGTTTACTATTAAGAAACATACAAGTCAAATTTTAAAATGGAATACAAAAAAAAAAATACTGACTTTATTTCATTGAATAATTTGGTATGGAAAAATTTATTTAAAAAAAATAACCCTCCAACTTGTTGTATAGATGGTTTTAAAACACGAAATATTATTTAAAAAATTAACTTGCTAGTAACTAATAAGAAAAAAAAAAGGATCTAAAAATTGCTGAATTGGGCATCTTGTACATGTAAAGGAAATTGTCTAGGTTTATTTGAGAGTGTAGTTACCTGATTTTAAAAATATGATCTGTTTAAAATGTGCGAATACGAGATGTGTGGAAACTAAGAAATTATCGTAATACAATTAAAATTCTTTTAGAAAATCAATACTCAAGCTTACCTAGTTTTTGATATTAACTTGTCTTACTCAGTGTACCTATTGTTGTTAAATTGTACACATTTTGTATTGCTTTTGTGTGATTACCTAACTTACTTACTTACTTAGAAAGAATTAATAGTTATTTTGTAAAATGTATTAAAGATTCTGTAGAAATTTTTTTTTCAAATAAATTCTCTGAGTAATTACTGAAATGTTAGATTGCAATATAAACATGAAACAGTTCTAGTGCATAGAAGTAACTAATGAATAGTCATTTTATAGTAGTGTGAGTGTGTGTGTAAAGGATATGTTTTCATTAAATATAATTCATGGATTATTCAGATTATTCCTTTGCGCACATCATTTTTGTTTCTGGTGTTCATTGACACACGGATATTAGTTTGAAGTTCTTTAAATATTTTTATGTAGGTGTGTTTAAAAAAATCATTTTTGTTTCTGGTGTTCATTGACACACGGATATTAGTTTGAAGTTCTTTAAATATTTTTATGTAGGTGTGTTTAAAAAAAATAGTACCTTTGACGAAATCTAATTGTGAAAAATGAGAAAACTATTAGTACTATCTGAAAACTAGAATCTCAACATAAGTATTGGCTTCTGTACATTACGACAGTTGACAGATTACCTAACTTACTTAGTTACTTAGAAAGAATTAATAGTTATTTTGTAAAATGTATTAAAGATTCTGTAGGAATTTTTTTTTTCAAATAAATTCTCTGAGTAATTACTGAAATGTTAGATTGCAATATAAACATGTAAATGCAATGTTTTTGTTTTTTTAAAGATGTTTAATTACTTTTCGCAAGCCACGAATTTCGAGAAATAACGATCTCACTGCCTGCCGGCTTTGAAAACGAACCAGGTGGGATTAATAGTACTTACAATTTTTGGTGGTACAAAATTTAAGATATCTAGGAAACGGAAGTAAAAGGTGAAAAATAGCTCAAAATTGAATACATTAAATAATAATAATAATTAAAAAGAGCTTATTAACTTTTGATGTTTTATTGCACAAGATTTGTATTTTTCTACTTCGCATAATGTTTTCTACTAACTGCTGTACCATTTTCAGTTGCAAGTTGGAGTGCATTATTTGGAATTGTTAGTACAGTTATATCTTGAATAATTATGATGGAAAAGATTTATTAAGGATCAAAGTGTGTCCTTGTTTCATTTTGTTTACTTTTTACAAAACATTTAACACATTTAATGTTATACGTTGTATTTGTGCTCACGTATAGATTCTTGCGGACTTATTGATCGTATTTGTATTTAAAAGAAATTATTTGTACGCACATTAAAGATCTGGCACACTGTTTAGCGTTTATTAATAAATATTATAAGATCGAAATTTAACTTCCCCCAAAGCTATTCGAACCCTTGAAGTTTTTAATTTGATACATGTTCATGTACTGCTAACTTGCATATCTCTGATATAAAATGTAATCGGATATGCACGTTAGATTGTAGATTATGTACTCGTGCTTTATAATTATTTCTACATGCAACTAGTATTAATTGGTTTATTTTATTTTTTACAACCAAATGTTTTACAACCATTTTGATGAAACAGGAACAATGATACCAAAATTGGGCAAAAGGAAATGTCTCACGTTTCTAAGCCCAATTCTCAAGGGCTTTTTTTTTTGTAATATTTAAAGGTTGGAAATATTATTGTAAGTTTAATTTGATATACTCTAAGAATTGTGTTTCAAGCATTAAAAACGTGTTTACGACTTTCATTCTCTGTGTACTTATATTCATCCATGTAATAAAAAAAGGATATATTGTCTCTTGATTCTGAACTCTTTATTTATGTTCTAAAACCAGTATGCATTATTGTTCACTGTAGCAAAATGTTTTTTTTTCACAAAAACTTTTCATTTTGTTAAGTGTTAATTTTACAAAGCGTAGTACAACTGTAAGGTGTTGCTAGTGGCAGGGCAAATAGGGTTTTAGGTTGCATTGACAGAAATACAAGCCTAATGAGGTTATAATATCAATTGGAGTACCATGTTAAGTCTTTGGCTCCTTTAGAAACAACACTGAACTGATAAAGTTTCAAAGGAAGACTACTAGGATGACTCCTGGGATGAAAAAGTTATCATATGAGACCAGGTTAAGATATCTGAAACTGTTTTTTCTTGAAAAAAAAAAGGGTATAATTGAGGTGTTTAAAATTGTTAAGGGAATTAATAGTGTTGATGAATCTTTATTTTTGTCTTTCTTTTCTTAATGGTGAGTATAAGAACAGGGAAGAAGTCTTCGGTTAAGACATAAGACAGCTTTACATTTATAACAAGGTGGTTGGCCCTTTTGGAATCAGTTGGCTTCAGATGTGATGAAGACAGATGCAGTTAATTTACTGTAAAAGATTTGAAGAATATTTTAATAAGAGCTGGATTTGAGTGTTTCAGTTTCATTCTAAAGTTTAGTGGATGGCACACATTAGATTGACCAATATGAACCTTGTCCTGTTTAAGTTTATATATATATCTGTGTGTGTGTGTATAGATTAACTGGAGGAACTGCTCGATGGTAGTTGTGTTATCTGTTAATGTTGTAGTTAGGCTGAACATATTCATTGTTTTGTTAACATCGTTCAGCTACTGCAACGCCATTGCACAGAGCATAATGCTGAACTTCACAATTTCCTAACCATGATTAAATTCCTCAAGTGTTTGTATAATTTACACATAAATCCGGTAGGACTCATTTTTCACTTTTTTATTGTTGCGTTGTTTTTTTGGAATTGGTTCTAAAGGACCCATAAGTTGACCTATTTTGACAAGGGTTGACTGCTATTTTCGTTGCAAGCTTGACCACAAACTTGAGATAAACGTGCGAAAAACAAAAGTTTAGTCATTAATATAAAAGTCCTGTTTTGGATTAACTTGTAAAATACATGAGGTTGAATTGACTGTGAAATGGGCGGCAACTGCTAATTAGAGAAACTTATAAAAAAAAAAATATATATATATATTGGTGACTATACAATGTACTTGCGCAGCTCAAGTGTGGAAGACGACGTTTCAAAAATCTTCCGCTTTTATTCAGGTACATTAGTGCAAACTACTGCAGGCCTAATATAGTATCTAGGTGAATTGAGGTGAACGTGCTTGGAAGGATTGTTTGTTCCTGATTCTGATTGGTGGAGCTGTAAAATTTTACAAGCAAGGCATTCATTGTTAAAGATGAGTAATTATTTTGTGAATCTCGATGACTATTAAAATGTCCAATAACATTAGTCCCAAATGTTTGGGACCGATCATGGTTCTGTGGTACGCGCCCTGTTACCACCTAAAACAAAAATCGCGATCTGCACTTTAAAGGCTGTGAGGGTGATGTTGACTAGTTGCCGTGTCTCTAGTCTCACTTTAAAATTTAGAAATTTGCGCAAAATATAACAATGTAAATATTTGTACATAACAGAGTCTGAGTCGTATCTTATTCCTCTTGTATGATATGTCTAGTTTATAAACCCCAGTGGCATAGCGGTATGTCTGCGGCCTTTAAAACGCTAGAAACTGGGTTCAGATAGCCCTTTCTGTAGCTTTGTGCTTAACTACAAACAAACAAATTGTAAAACCCATAACTTAATACAAAGAATCCACAGAAATAAGAGGTTTTATTTTCACATTATCCGGCCCGGCATGGCCAGGTGGTTAGGGTGCTCGACTCGCAATCTGAGGGTTTGAATCTCCGTCACACCAAACATGCTCTCTCTTTCAGCCGTGGGGGCGTTATAAAGTGCGGTCAATCCCACTATTCGTTGGTAAAAGAGTAGCCCAAGAGTTGGCGGTGGGTGGTGATGACTAGCTGCTTTCCCTCTAATCTTACACTGCTAAATTAGGGACGGCTAGCGCAGATAGCTTTGCGCAAAATTTAAAACAAACTTATCAGCGTGAAATATGTTGTACCTCGAAATTTCTTTTCTAAATAAGCTATATATATTTGATGAAGACCTGCCGGGGATGATCGAAAACTAGTATTTTCATTACCTCAGGGAAACGAGACGAAATCTATTAGATCCACAAGATTAACCCCTTTAATCTATTTAAAACTTATTCCTAGGCAACATTTATGAATACCGCACATCACACACATTAAAATAACGACTGTAAGTATAATAAAACTTCTGAATAACGAAAAGAACTTGAATAAAATATGTGTTTATAGAACACGGTTATAAATTGTAATTATATTTATCAACTGTTACTCCATTAAACTTCAAGACTCTTTCTGAAATACAGAAGATCAAGGACACACTTTGAATGCCATATCTCTATTACAAGAAAAAAAGAAATCAGGTATCTCATATTTTAACAACTTTTAAAGTATATTAAATATGTAGTTTTGTTAGATACTGCTTTATGAAATGATGTTAATAGGTTTTAACAGTGTGACATTATTAGGTAACTTTGAAATAAGCGAAAATGAAGCTCAAATTCAAGACTACAAAATTAAAATTTTAATATATTTTTTCATGTAAATTAGATATATTTTTATTTCACAACGGCGGGACACACACACAAGTGCAACACACACACACACACACACACACACACACACACATGTATGTATATATATATCCACTGCACTCGGGCATGAACATGAGCACCTAAATCGTGGTATTAGCCGAAATGCCCGTAGTGTACGTAACTACAAATACTTTTGAACATGGAAAAGACAAAAATACCAGGTGCTGATAGGCCTATTTCGACTCAGTTTTTTTGCTTGTGTTTCATTGCAGATTGATATCATCAATGCGAACTTTATGGCAAGACTGTTAATTTCATTATACCAGGGCACTGTGTAAGGTAGCAATATACCTGGACGTTATCGAGATAAAATGGTGTAAATCCCAGCTAAGTTTACAATTGTAAACAACAACGAGGTTGCCTTTTTTAGATAAAAATGTGGGTTTTGTTGAGTTTCTAAGACCGTTGAACCTGTAGTGGTGTGGGTGTTGAGTTTATTAGCTGATGTGTAAGATGATTGTCCATTGTGTCAAAAGGGGGTAGCGAAGATTTGATTCATATTCGACGAACTTCCACAGTCTCCACCTCCTCAGACTAGTTTGTACGATGTGTTAGACTGCAAACCTTTCATTCTGGTATCCAAGGGAATGTCTAGACCTATCACCAAAAGAGACGAATGGTTTTGTGGGTGGGAACAATATTTAAGCTTTCTGAAACATTCGTTGTTTCTGGGAAGATTAATCTATTGTCTACTTACAACAAAAAGTATGGTGTCCAAGTTTGCTGTGCTTTTAATTAACTTGAAATACATGATAAAATCAGGCCCGAAATCACGAAAAACTATAGATGTTATCAATTTTATACTTGATGTCTAAGAAATCTAAGCCTTTGCCGAGAATTTATTAAACTGTTAATTAAAATAGGCCCGGCATGGCCAAGTGGTTAGGACGCTCGACTCGTAATCTGAGGGTCGCGGGTTTGAATCCCCGTCACACCAAACATGCTCGCCCTTTCAGCCGTGGGGGGGGTGTTATAACGTGAAAGAGCAGCCCACGAGTTGGCGGTGGGT
>NW_013666791.1:334944-336698 GCF_000517525.1 Limulus polyphemus
AACTTTCTTGGTTGACTGCTTTAAAACAGTTAACCATTGTACTTCATGAACTAACTCATTGTTACGAAACTATGTTAGCTGATGCTTTAAAACGAAAGTATTAACAATGCTGTTAACCATTATAATTCATGAATTAAGTTATTAATCATTCAAAACCAGTTGTTTCTTTAACTGGTTTGTTATGAATTTCGCGAAAAGCTACACGAGGGCTATCCGCGCTAGTCGTCCCTAATTTAGCAGTAAAAGAAGGGAAGGTAGTTAATCATCACCACCCACCGCCAACTCGTGGGCTGCTCTTTCACGTTATAACACCCCCACGGCTGAAAGGGCGAGCATATTTGGTGGGACGGGGATTCGAACCCGCAGCACCCTAACCACCTGGCCATCCCAGTTTCTTTAACAGAAAGTACAAATGACTGTAATACTAAATAGAACATGTAAAATAAATATACACTCGTTTTCAGATCTCTGTTGCTTTTATGAGGTAAGCAAACAGGTAACCGAAAAATCTTTGTCTACCTTTATTGAACTTCAGTTATACAGGAATAACACAAAAATAGTGAGCAAACTTTTTTACATAGTGTATAAGTGTAATTTCTTGTTCAATAGCAATAAACCGTACTACAAATAGTTTAAATGATAATGATTTCAATTATCATAAGTTATAATTAATTAAATTAATATTAATTGGTATAAGTTAACACAAACTTATTTCTCATACAGCCAAAATTTGATTGTTTATTTCTCAACGAAATATTATAAACATTGTCGTCTAATATTACAGATGTTGAGTTTTGGAAGAATAAAGGAATAAGAGTTAAAAAAAAAATAGGGACAGAAAGACAACACAACGTGAGTTAAAATGAAAGATTCTATGCCTCACTTAAACGCGGATCTAAGAAACAAGAGATTTATTAATAGGATATAAGCCTAGTGAGCTATAAGTGATTGCAATAGCAAATAAGAATTACACAGCTCACGATAACGTGATCGTTTTGTTAGTAAAGTTTTCCCGCTCTTCTTTCTTCACTAGAATATTTATGCCATATTTATATTCTCAGCTGGCTACCTTATTTCAGACGACAAAGAAACTCACGAATGTACGTGGCTCAGACACGTTACAGCATTTCAAACCTTGGATAATCAATAACTTATCATTCTTTGTTCATCTTTACGCTAGCGACATTTATGTGTATCGTTTGTATTTATGAAATTTATCATGTGTCTCGTACAATGACACTTACTAACGAGAACAATTACCTGAAGCCAGTGAAATTTAAGTATCCTGGTAAGGTCAGAAGGCAGATCATGATGACATGAGCAGCCTTATAACTTCCTGATATGAACGCTTCACCCCGAGCGTGACCCCTTAGATGAACGATAAAAGTTGGAGTACATTCCATTAAAATCATGATGTATAGGCGTCATTGTTTCAGGGATAACACGCCCTCTGGTAGGGATGCTCATAATAAGCTCGTGGTCATTCCTAATTTCTAGAATACAAAAAAAAAAAAAATTGTGAAAATAAATTTTGAAAATACATTTTATATTATCATAAGGGTAATACTGATATAACAGCCGATTTGAGTGAGGTACTACAGTATCAGGTTTCAAGAAATTAATAGTTTTATTTTAAGCATCATGTTGAGAAGGAAACACGGTTTTGAGGTAACTTTATTTAATATACACCTGGAAAAAAGTTAAGTACCCCCAAATATTTTTCAGGATTGCTTATTGAAAATAAGGTTTAATTT
>NW_013666792.1:0-8397 GCF_000517525.1 Limulus polyphemus
AGTTTCTTTAGGTAATTTTCCGCTGGACGGGAACTTCCGAGAAACCACACTGTGGATACTTCCTAGTTTCTTTAGGTAATTTTCCGCTGGACGGGAACTTCCGAGAAACCACACTGTGGATACTTCCTAGTTTCTTTAGGTAATTTTCCGCTGGACGGGAACTTCCGAGGAACCACACTGTGGATACTTGCTAGTTTCTTTAGGTAATTTTCCGCTGGACGGGAACTTCCGAGGAACCACACTGTGGATACTTGCTAGTTTCTTTAGGTAATTTTCCGCTGGACGGGAACTTCCGAGGAACCACACTGTGGATACTATATGAGCACAGCAGCCCGCAACTCTTGCACTAGCCCTGAACTCACACGATCATGCTGTAAAGGGAGGAGTAGAACTGGCAAAATCAATGCCTTGTCTGGAGTTGCTTGCTCCCCAAATATCGTACAGTCCATCTCCAGAAACGTGTTTACCAGTATAAGAAGATCGTGAAGAAGGTAACTATTTAGTGATTCCAAGAAGAACAAAGTGGTTTTTAAAGAGGTATATATTTCAATTTGGCAGATCCCCATTGGTTGACAAAAATGTACATGTGACAAGAGCCAATTGAACAAAAGCCCACAGAATGTGTGATCGTATGCGTAGCTATACATAATAACGTGTATTTACAAACTTGATTTCTTGCTTTTATTGGATATGTTACACCTTGTCTGATGATTATAATAGTTTAGATATTGGCCATGTTAAATAGTAGTGATGAAAACGTTTTACAAACATTACTGGACTATAAATAATCTCGACATGATATTTAACGAAATGATACTTTGACTCAGAAATGTTGAGTGCATTCCAAAAGTAAAATGATTTTACTGTTTACCATATGACTTGTGATGGCAAGCAAAGATTTGTTGCTGAAAGAATGCGCTAGTATTCACATGTACTCTCAAAATGTAGAAAAATAGGCAAAAGTGGATAATAAAGTTACAAATACTGTAGTAAATCATAACACGAACCAAAATATTTTTAACCTAATGTACTTGAAGATATTGTTTGGTGTTGATGCGTGGTCCTTTACTCACCACTAATAACCTAAAATATATTAAGTGTTTGTATTGCATGTGAGATACCGTCACAATTAATTATTCAGCGGACTAAGACTAACTGGTTATTTATTTATTTATTTCCTTCCCAAATCGTGAATTTATGTGAAGAAAAAATTATATAGATGCTTAATCTATTCTTTGATTCGCTACTCCTGCTGCAACAGACAAGTTTCACCGAATTCGCGGCTCATCAGTGATACTTGGAAGAAGGAAATAAATAGTATTCTAGGTTATTAGTGGTGAGTTAAGGACTATACATCTAAACCAAACAAACTACTTAGATTTCACTACTCTATGAAGCCTACTTAACTTATTTGCTCTCTTCCATGAATTCAACGAAACTAGTCTGTTGAAATGGAAGTGTGAATCAAAAAATATATTAGGCCACTAAATAAACCCTTCTTCATTATCAATCACGTTTTGGTGAGGAAAAGAAATTACTTAAATAAGTTGTTAATTGCAAAATACAAGTATAATTAATTATTTTATTTGTGCTCATTTTCTGTCGGCACCTTACTCATCTCATACTATTTAGTCTTTTCTTTTTTAATATTGCTGATGGTCAGTACTATTTAGTGACTCTTGTGGTTAGCTTTTTTAGTAGTGTTGGTTAAGTGTTTTAACGACAATGATGAATAAAATTTTCTAAAAATAATAATGGTTAATTTTACTGTCAGTGCTGATGATGGTTAAATATTTATCTATGACGATTAATCTAATTTTTCAATGACTGTGATGGTTAACTGTGCTTTATTAGGGCAGGATGTGTCCGAATGGTTAGCGTGCCCAGTCTGTGAATCTATAAATTCATGGTTTACATTCCGTTTTCCCAAAACGCGCTCCGTGCTTTAAGGACTGGGTGCACGCTATAAAAGTGAAGGTCAAATCCCACTATTCAGTCAAACGCGAGTAGCCCAAACGTTGGCGGTGGGTGCTGTTGATAAGTTGCCTTCCCTCTAGTCAATTAGCTCAAAAATATGGACCCATATGCGAAGATAATCCGTGTGTAGCTTTACGAGAAAATCTGAAACAAAGAAACATTGTGTTTCATTGGTGATGATAAAGGATTAATAATGTTCTATTATACCAGCTTTTTTGTGATCTGGATAAGATGACTAAAACAGTCACTAGTCTCTAAATAATCCAAGACAAAATTACTTTTTCACAGTTCAGGGTGTGAGATGACGTTATAGGTTTAGCAAAATTCTGGCCTTTATATCTTTTATATTAATATATGAATAGTACATTTTCCCATCACATAGGATTTTAGATACCTTGCCTATGTACACATACACACCATAATGACGTAAATATATTGTAAGAAATATTTTAGTACAATTAAAACCACATAGCAGTCAATAATGCGACGTTTGTCCCTGTTACGTCATCTTTTGTTAAATTTTCTCCAACCAGAGGGAATGGACCGGGTGTAGTCTAGTGGATAGCGTGACTGGACTATGATTCCTAGAATTCAAGGTTCGTGACCTTTTGCCGCAAAAATACATTTTGTACTTAGAGGCCAAAGGTGCATTGTAAAAGTGACGACGAAATCTCACAATTCGATCAGCCGAAGATCTGGCGATGAATGCTGTTGACTAGCTGCCTTCCCTTTAGCCTATCAGTTGGAAATAAAGGACGGCTATGAGCAGGTGGCCTTTGTGTATCTTTGCGCAAAATTCTGAAAACAAACAAACAATCCAGGGGATACGAAAAATCTATAAATACGTATCATGGATATAGCATATCAACACTTATACGGCGACTTCTTATATACAGGTGCGGCTAATACTTCTCTCACTTTTATCAAATTAGATCGTTATCAATGATAGCTGTCAGTAGTTTAAGATAAATTTTAGGTGTGTCACATTTAACACAGTGCTGTTGACTCCTCCTTAACGCATGCTTTAACCAGTGTTTTGCAGTCGCCGAAAGATAAAGTAATAATAATAATGATATACGCTTTAACTTTATAGTTTAATACAGGGTTCAGCCAATATAGGTTTTTATCTACACGATGTTAGATGTCGCCAGGTGTTCTCGCTGTTTAAGACAAAAATTGATGGACAGGTTAAACGCCTATCAGTAAAGTGGTGGTAATTAACATTGGCATTCATTTCCTGTCTTCTCTTTAGGTTTTTTCTTCTTGTTGTTCTCTCTTTTTTTAAAAATTAGCTTTACATAAAATGAAATCCATAAGAAAAAAATAATCGCTATTTTAAAGTTGGTTATTACTTTAATTTCTTAGAAGTTCTATTTATGAGCATATATTGAATTTTTTAGATTACATTGCAACAGCGTCGCGGGATGTTGCCAGGTGTCGCTGTGTAATTTATTTTATTTTTTTACACTCTAGTATTAAACATAAGTGGTAATTAACTATGGAATTCTTTCCATGCCTTTTTTTCGAACCAAAGTTTCTGTAGATCATAAAAAACTGAAAAACGTTTTTGTGCATTAACAGTTGTATTTTAAAATCTTCACTTGTTGATCGAACTCTTAGCATGTTTCTTCAAGGGTTTATTATTTTCAGGCGTTTGTAAATCGTTACAAACATAAGTAAATAATTGTTTACATTGATTATATTAAGCAGAACATTTAGATGAGCTTATTTATTGATCGTATGTAGAATCCAGTTTTATGGGGCTTATGGCTCTTGGTCCAGATAAATAAATAAAACAAACCTCTAATTAACAAAATGTTCATAAAACACTCATATTTGTTTCTCTAAGCTAAACAACATTATTATTTTAAAAACGTAGAAAGTATATATATATATATAATGTCATAGGTCATACTTAAGGAAATAATATGGAATCCTGGTGGTTAGGGCACTTGACTTGCAATCTGAGGATCACGAGTTCGAATCTCATCTACGAACATGTTCGCCCTTTCAACCGGGGGTTGGGACGTTATAATATGACAGTTAATCCCATTATTCGTTGGTAAAGAGTAGCTCAAGAGTTGGCTGTGGGTGGTGTTGACTAGATGTCTTCCCTCTAGTCTATCACTTTAAAATTAGGAATGACTAGGGCAGATAGCCCTCGAGTGACTTTGCGTGGAATTCAATACAAACGAAGAGTGAGAGCTGACTATGAGGTATGTTAATTTAGAGAAGGATTTCAATTAACAAATACTTGTTCCAAAACTTAAAGATTCCAATGAAATATAAAAAATAAATTTTCAAACTTCCTGTCAAGCCTTGGAGAAAACACCCCAAGCTCCCACACAACTTTGTATATTGATTACATTTAGTGGTAGATTATAGACAACAAGTCTTCTAAATCCGAAGGGTTAAAAATGGTTTGCACGATTTAGCTTTAGGCCAAGCAATTTATATCTAATGCAGGACATCATGCTGAAAGAATAAATCACGCTTCATTTCACATTAGAAAAATGAAAATTGCGAAGTCACGAAATTCACACTAAAGATAACAAAAAAAAGGAAGAGTCGAGTTAAAGTTTTCTATCGAAATTTAAAATTCTGGTTTTTGTTGTTATTTTACTGCCTCATCTCTTTTGTCCCGCTCGCTATTGTAAAATCTACCATTATTAATGTCACGTATACAAAATACATATATTACGTTTCACATCGTTCTGTCGTCACTTCAGTTATTGTTGTTATTTATTAGTCTCATCTTTTTTGTCCACCTTCTTGTTAAAATCAACAGGTAATAATAAAAACTTTATTTCAGCAGTACTACTAGCCCTGATGAAGGTTTGTTTTTGAATTTCGCGCAAAGCTTCACGAGGGCTATCTGCGCTAGCCGTCCCTAATTTAGCAGTGTAAGACTAGAGGGAAGGCAGCTAGTCATCACCACCCACCGCCAACTCATGGGCTACCCTTTTACCAACGAATAGTGGGATTGACCGTCACATTATAACGCCCCGACAGCTGAAAGGGCGAGCATGTTTGGTGGGTCGGGGATTCGAACCCGCGACCCTCAGATTGCGAGTCGAGCGCCCTAACCACCTAGCCATGCCGGGCCTCCCTGATGAAGGAGCAATGGCAAAAACTTTGGCTGAAATAAAATGTTTTTTATTATTATCAGGAGAGTACCTTTCTACCTTTACTGTCAAAATGTCTGAATCCCTTCAGTATAAGTTTTGAAAACAATTAATATCATATACATATAACTATAAGATCTTAGATCGTTCTGGCTTCAAACATAAATATTAGTAGATCAATTGAAGTAGATTCACATTGTAATTCATACATTATTGCGATTGCGTAAAAAATTTATTAACGTGGGCGTACTATGTTTTATTGTAATGTATTTGCTATTACTGTTATAAAAAAACACACAAATAAATCATTAAAGTTGTATCTTAAGATCTGTTTCATCGATAAAAGAATATGATAATATCATTGTTTGTTTGAACGCCAGTTTATGCACAAAATGATCAGGACAGAAACCCTTATGGTTTAGGTATAGCTATCGCTAATTTTGAACTGCTGACCACAGGAGCGACAACTAGTAAGGATTGGTTTGGTTTGTTTGAATTTCGCGTATAGCTACACGAGGGCTATGTGCGCTAGCCTTCCCTAATATAACAGTGATAGACTAGAGGGAATGAAACTAGTCACCACCACCCACCGCCAACTCTTGGGCTACTCTTTTATCAACGGATAGTGGGACTAGCCGTCACATAATAACGCCCCACACACGACTGAAAGGGCAAGCATATTCGGCAACGGGGATTCGAATCTGCAGATTGCAGGTCGAGCACCCTAACCACCCTAAATAGCGGGATTTATTGTCACTCTTATAACGCACTCACAGCTGAAAGTGCGAAGTATGTTTGTTAGCACCACGTCTTGAACCCGAAACCGTTGGACTTACAGTCCGATATGTTAATCACGGTGTCACGTCGGGGCCTATCATTATAAAAGACTTAAAAAGAGCAAAATAAAAATAAAAATTGTTTCAAAAACAAAACATCACGGTGTTTTACACAGATCATCGTCGAAAGTGTTAGGCCCAGTTCTGAATAACGACTGCAACAACAACGTTGGAAAATTCTCAGTTTTATAAAGTCTGGTTTTGCTCTGGTAAGATCCATGCAAGCTAGAACACCTAGAAAACAAAAAAGCCACGCTTAGATGACAATCGAGCTTGTGTGATGTATAATTAGAAGGAAGACAGAGTTGGTGCCCTAAAGAACACTTTTCGATGCTAGTGATTAGGGATCATAATTTTGGGTGTCCGCAGTGTGACATGCTTATGCAGAGGATATATGATAGACCCACTTTTTCTTATCGAGAACACAAAATTGGATAAGAAATTAAGGGGGCGTGATGGTAAAAATTATATTAAACGTAACCCGCCCATGAAATATGTCACCTTGTAGAGACAGTTATGAATGAGACAACAGCAAACTGATCCTGGGTGTTGGAGGTTAAATGACGGAGGCAGAAACAAAGTTAGGAAAACTATATCCTCTTATAAATAGGATACTTAGAAGCTAATTTTCTTTACCCTGGAAATCTGTCATCTGTCAAAGTATCCTGAGGTTTTTTATCGCTTGTAGCAATTACCTTAACGCGCTAGGCGAGGAAATGTTAGGCATATACTTCCTAGTGAAGGTTTCTGAATTATGGCTGTCTGCTTACAACAGAGAGAGAGGCGAGGTTGAAATCCTGCGATCTCTTGCTGCTTTCCGAAAGGGGAAAGAAAAGCATTTCCAATTGCAAATGCTCTCGTATTTTGTTTGATATAAATGGATTTATCCCTCGCGGTTATAGGTGGCGTCGCGAGAGGCAAAGCGGCGAATTATCTCGAAAAAAAATCAAGGTGAGGTAAGCTGGATTTTGTTTTTTTCTACGAAATTTAGTGTTATCAAAACTGGTATTGAATTGTTTGTCAGGATCTTAAATATAGTGAAAAGTAATCATTCTAAAATAACTGGCGATAAATTGATTTTATACGCTTTCTTTCATCGTCTTTGGAAAAATACAAAAGTAAGCTCTTCTAAAAAAAAAGCGATGCACAGTAGTTTAGCGTTATGGTTTCTACTTCAGGCAGACTACGTCGCTATAATTGCGGTATGTTCCCACGATAAGAGAAATAAGTGTAGGGGCGCGATTTAGGAAATGTTTGAATTTACGATTTGTATGCCATTACTGATGGTTCACTCAGATAATGGACCATCAACGCTTACACTGACTGTGAAAACATGCACTACATTTTTAAAGCTTTCTCACAGATGCACAGAACACAAAACACTTCTCCTGAACGTTTATTCCTTACCATAGAAATGTAGAACACGTAAACCTCTCCTGAACGTTTATTCCTTACCATAGACATGTAGAACACAAAACACTTCTCCTGAACGTTTATTCCTTACCATAGACATGTAGAACACGAAAACCTCTTCTGAACGTTTATTCCTTACCATAGACATGTAGAACATGAAAACCTCTCCTGAACGTTTATTCCTTACCATAGACATGTAGAACACGAAAACCTTTCCTTAACGTTTATTCCTTACCATAGACATGTAGAACACGAAAACCTTTCCTGAACGTTTATTCCTTACCATAGACATGTAGAACATGAAAACCTCTCCTGAACGTTTATTCCTTACCATAGACATGTAGAACATGAAAACCTCTCCTGAACGTTTATTCCTTACCATAGACATGTAGAACATGAAAACCTCTCCTGAACGTTTATTTAAGGAATAAACGTTCAGGAGAGGTTTACGTGTTCTACATGTCTATGGTAAGGAATAAACGTTCAGGAGAGGTTTACGTGTTCTACATGTCTATGGTAAGGTTATAGACATGTAGAACACGAAAACCTTTCCTGAACGTTTATTCCTTACCATAGACATGTAGAACACGTAAACCTCTCCTGAACGTTTATTCCTTACCATAGACATGTAGAACAAGTAAACCTCTCCTGAACGTTTATTCCTTATTATAGACATGTAGAACACGAAAACCTTTCCTGAACGTTTATTCCTCACCATAAACATGTAGAACACGAAAACCTTTCCTGAACGTTGATTAGATGGCACAGCTTAAAATTACAATTTTTTTTATTGCGTAAAACATTAGATAGATACAGTGAAGTAGATGCTGTTTATGAGGAACATCTTTCTGTTGGCTTTTTTGGGGGTGGGAGGGATTGACGGAAAGAAATGGAAATATAAAAATGTAAATATACTTTATCGGTAGTTATATTTTACTTTTCTTAATCATACCACAGCTATATATATATGGTCCAAGTTGTTGAAGAGAGTAGAGAGAGAGAGAGAGAGAATGAAATCGTGAAGTGTCTTAAGTATTTTAAATACT
>NW_013666792.1:9397-33551 GCF_000517525.1 Limulus polyphemus
GAGAGTAGAGAGAGAGAGAGAGAGAATGAAATCGTGAAGTGTCTTAAGTATTTTAAATACTCATGTGGATTCAAACTCAGTAAAATTATATTTCTTAGTCAGAGTAGTTTAATTTCTAAATATATTACAGTAATAGGAAGAACTTCTAATTTTTGTTATCAGGATAACTTATTATCAATATAATTAGAAAATAACGCTTGTTGAAAGCTTTTAAACTTTATCAAATTATGCAAAGATGAAACTAGGAGTAGAGAAGTACAGATGACGTCACCATGTGCATGAGAGGGGTGGGTGTACATAGCACTATGCATTGCAAAGAAAAAAGTATTTGGCAATGGATCTATTCCTCAGAACCCCATTTCAGATAGCAGTGTTTAAGTGTAAAGGTTTTACGTGTGACTTTCTTCATTTGTTTATATACACTTAGACTACCAGTACCATCACCCTGTTGAATTTTAATACTTGCCCACGATACTCAGGTTTTGAAAGTGTTGCTAGATCTGATGCCTCATACTAGATAAGTCGATGGATTTGTCATTTTTGATTAGAACATTCGGCTCAGGTTGTCTTTTGTACTAAAGGTGTTGTGTAGGTATCACGTATTGTGGAATAGGTTTAGCCCACTTAGGTTTAACCTCCAGTTATTGAGACGCCCCGCACGGCCATCAGATTCGTTCAAAAATCTACGTACCCAACTTCATAGGTGAGTAGCGTAGGCAGGTCACTATATATTGTTTTAATTACTTTTAATACACAGCACTGCCTTTATGTTTTATAAATGTGTGCATTCAAATGCAGAATATTACAACAGAGAAATGGTTCGTCCGCGAAGCACGAGTCATATCAAATTCGTATGTCCTTAATCAGAGTAAATTTTTTTTAACTTAATCAGGACAACTTAATTACTTAATTGCACAATCAGGATGATTTGTTTTCTGAAGTTCTTAGTCACTATAATTTGTTTTCTTGGTCTCACGATTAGGGTAATATATGTTTAATCACCAGAGATTAAATAACGTTCTCGCTATTTATTTATTGTTTTGTTATACATTAGTAAATATTTGTATTCTAAGCTTTTATGCGTTAAAGATAAGCTTTAGGTTCATTACAGTTTATAAAACTTCCTATTCCTTCTATTGAGTCCCCTGGTGGGTCAGTGGTAAGTTTATTGACTTACAACGCTAAAATAGGGGGCTCAATTCCCCGCGTTGCTCATTGTGTAGCTTTACACTAAGAAAACAATAACAACCTTCTATTGAAACTACTTATATCTATACAAAAAACTGCTTGGGATGGTAAACAAAGAGACATAAAATCTTAGCTGTGATTTCGAAATTATCCAGGATTGGGTAGCAAGGAAAAAAAAAAAGGCAGAATTTCACTATTTAGGGTTGATACTTGTTATTACCAAAAAAAGTTCTAACATTCAATGTAATTACTGTAAAGTAAACTCCACAGATATTCAAAAGGTTGAAACTAATAAACATTTGTGAAATGAAAATACTAAGGTTGTCGTATTTTATTTTATTTTATTTTATAACACTAAATAATCCAGGATCTAAATGCAAAAAAAAAGGTGGTAAGTACATAAAACTCCTTCATCTAAACAAACAGACACAGATGAATAAACAAATTAATAAATCTTTGTGTGGAAGCGAATGTTTGCGAAAGTTGAACTTTTAAAGTTTAAGATATTGACGTTATTCTACAAGTGTGAATATAAGTTTACATTTTCCTTCGTAGCACAACCCTCAACCAGAACAATGAATTAGTTTTAGCTGTGGCACTATTAATGGCTGTTACAAGGTCGAGTATAAAAAAAAAACAGAACGAAGACTGGCATTATCGTCTGTATTTCTGTAAGGAGAGAAAATTATGTAGTTTCGACACACATGTTTCATCTTTTTTTAATCAGATTTTCTGCTTGTCATTTTTAGCGTCAAAGAGATGGCAACAGTTTCAGTTCAGTTTGCCTCACGAAGGAAAGAAGCATACGTAGTTTTAGAGTTGTTGTTGTTTGTTATTAAGCACAAAGGGCTATTTGTGCTCTGCCCACCACGGATATCAAAAACCGGTTTCTAGCAGTGTGAGTCCACAGACATACCGCGCTATGCCACTGGTGGGGGGGGGGCTAAACTAGTTTTAAGAAGTTTACAAACAAATAACGAAATTCCTATTTTTAAGTTTCCTTTATCTCTAGAGTACAATAAGCATTTAGAGTCGGGCTATCTTGATAGATTTCTTTCAGAAGGTCGCAGCATCAGAATTATGAGTAAAGATGGATATGTCGTTTAGTGATGGAGAACGTTTGATCGATTTCTTCCATGCTCCGAAAGTAAGTTTTCAAACTTTGATACAAAAAGTTGGATTCCCAAATCCCTCCTTCCCCTCTGGCTTCACTGATAGGCCTAATCATTAGATTTTTCCATCTCTGAACGAATTAATTTTTAAAAAGTTCCACCACAATCAACCTTACACACAGAAAACTTGAACAATTAAAGTTAAAGCAGTTACAAATGACTCAGTCAATAACAAAATTTTTCTTTTGAATAACTTTATGATAATATGTCCGTTAGGGTATAGGTTGTTCTTTGAAATGTATACGTTTTGAGATCTTCTATACCAGTGGTTCCCAAACTTTAACATCCCGCGAACCCCTTTCATGAAAAATGCCAAATCTCGCGAAAACCCTCCAAAAATAAATATTTTCCAGAGATTTTCTTCCTAACCTAAATAAAGATTATAAAAACAGTGATCTCGGAAATATAAAATTTGTTTTTCTTGTTACACTTTTATTACACGCTATTTATTATTACATTATGAAAACACTCTTCCAAGATTTCACTTTCGTAACTGGTATCACTTTGATTAAGCTTAAGCTTGTTCTTCATCTTTAATTTTAAAAACAACACTTGTAGTCTACTGAATTTTAAGAACAGCTAAAAATACCCTCATCATCTTTCCATTTCTCATGAGGAGTGTTGAAGTTATAATCTATTCAGTGTGATGAATGTGCACAAACACTTTCGCTTCCGCCACTCCGGAATTATTGCCGAGAATCCCCTGTAACATTTCACAAACCCCCCAAAGGGTTCACGAACCAAAGTTTGGGAACCGTTGTGCCGTACTAAAGAAAGTCGTGTGTCTGTTTGCTCGTCCTTGACGAAAAGTTTCCAATATCCCGACGTTAGAGCACCTTGAAACTTTCAAGGATTCTCGGTATGCTCCAGAGGGATTCTGAAACCCCTTACTTAACACATTTTCCCATTTTTATGAGTTTGACAATCATTTTAATTTTCATTTGGCTATTGCCTTAATACCTATTTATCGCAATGTGATGAGCATGAAACTTTCAGGGGTTTTTGGGTGTGGCTCGCAACTCCAGAACATCTAGAGGTAGGGGAGATTATTTAGGAAACATGATGCCATTATACTTGCATGGCGAACGACACTCATGCCCGTCGTCTCGCCATTCACGTCAAGCCTATAAAATGAATGTCACGCTTAGTTCATTAATAGAACTATAGTTTCGGAAAGTTGCCATCGCATGCACAAAGTCTACCTAGGTAATGAATAAAATCTGAGGGTGTACTATGTCGAGAACGAAGAATGGTTGTTTTCTTGGGTAAATATTCTACTGAGTTTTTCATTCAACGAGACTATAAGAAACACTCACAATAAATGCGGGTTGGGAATAGCTCTGTAGAAGAATAAATAGTGTTGATGATAATGTTCCGGATAACGTGTTTAAGTTTATTTTGCAATCTGAGATTTAGTGTTTTGTCCAGGAATGTCTTCTTTAATGTAGAGCCACTTCAAGTCGCTGCTTAATATATGAAAACTGAAAAGTATGTGCTTTCCAAGGATAGAAAACTATTTCAAGTAAATACATAATATTTCTAACCGAACTAAGATATTCATTTCTGATAAAGGTGTCTTTCGAGCATCGTCAATATTTCACGCTTTCTACAGCTTTCCTTAAGCCTAAATGCAGCGATTGTAGCTCTCCAACCACGAAATCTACCGTACCTAAACCTTTTTGAAAAATCTAAAATCTGAGATAATGAAACAAATGATAGGATTTATCGCCTCGTGTTTCTGAGGGCTTACCAATCCAGTAAAGTAACTACTTTCTCTAGAAAGTGTAAACGGCAGGAAAGGATGATTCTTATTCATGTAAAAGCACGTTTCGTAAAATACTTGTTATTTCAGCCTTTATCCATTTCGTTTTAAAGATTAGGTTTCTACTCTAAACAGAAATATTTCATCTCTAGCTCTAGTGACAAATGAAATTACCTCTATGAACATGTTTTGAACCTGAAGAAACAACTCAGCCCATTGGATAGGTTATTTTATTGGAAAATACAAAACAAAAAACAACGTTTGATTAATCTATTGGTGGAAGTGAGAAACTTAGTTTCCCGCTATTACTACCAGTGAATTTTCTTAACTCAGATAGTGAGGCTGATGGGCTCTGGACAACCTAAAAATGGCATTATTGTAAAGGTTTCTATTGTTGGACGAATTGTTTTGGATTATCCACTTAAAAGCAAATGCAAAATCCAGTTCACTTAATGATAACGAAAGCATTTTATTTTTTCGACTGCGGGTTCTACAAGTTATCTTAATTTTAACTGGTATTCGTTGATAGGCCTAATGCACAGTAGACGTTAATACAGCAAGTCGGTATAAACTAATAAAGGATGAACCATGTACTAGGTTTAGTGACCCTTCTTAGAAAGTCAACATGAAGGACAATTCATCTACTAGGTGTAATGACTCTACTAAGTAAGTAGATATGAAAGATGACCCATGTATTAGGTTTAGTGATCCTCTTTCGTAAGCCAGTATGAAAAATAATCATCCACTAGGCCTTTGTGATATTCATGATCCTTCTTATGGATAATGAAGCCAACTTGAAAAATAATTCATTTATTACTATTAGGGTTAGTGACTAACAAAAAACAAACTGTTAAAGATCATATTCATATAACCACCGCTAATGCTGCCATAAATAATATATGTTATCGTAGTGAGTAGAATAATATTTAAAACTGTCTTTTCACAAGTAAAATATTAGGCTGCACTTTCATTTTTTTGTCTGAAAACTTTTAGACTATCATCTGTATAATTTATATGAATTTAAAGCCAACTACCAGGAAAACAAATCTACAATGCGCTTCATAATTTAGCTTTTATATATATGGGCTATGGTTATCAGTTAATAATTGTTCTCCTATAAAGGTAACAGTTATATTTTCCGGCAAACACACTAAAAAGTGCGCTACATTTCAACACCAACTTTTACAATAGAAGAACCAGAATTCAAATTCCTCCTTTTGGGCTACATTTTAGCGAATTTGTATTATAGTTTACACGTCCGTTGGTATTACACGCTACGTTGGTCGTAACTGTTATGAATTGACAAGCTGAAATCAAGGACAATCAAGGTTAAGTTGCACTTAACGGGGAATTTCCAAAAGGCTGGCCTTCGTAACAATTGAAATAAAACAAAAGATTCTCGGGTTTCTTTAGTCGGCAAACATGACTTGAAAGGCGTGTTTTCAAACACGATAACTAGACTTACCTGAGACTGTATTGGGATATACCATTAATCTCTGCTGTTATCGTTACTACATTTATTATTAGTTTAGAATAACTGATTTAGTTTCGAAGATAAAAGTTTATTTTACTTTATGTTTCAGCTTAAATTTTCAAATCTAAAAAAGGAAAAAATTTCTTAAAATCGTCAGCATGCATTCATTAGTTGACTGGCGCCAAGCTTTGCAGTTGGCATCGTATGTTGTAAAGTACTTTAAAAACTGCTGGAGGGGAATGCATATAACAGATTGAATATAGGTATGGCTAGTCCACCACGTTGTTTGTTTCTTTCAATTATTCGCTGAAAGCTATGCACAAAAGTATCTACGCTAGCCACCCTAATTTTGAACTGATATGCTGGAGGAGATACAACTAGTTAACAATATCCACCGAAAATATTTATAACGCATTATTTAGATCGCAATTTTGCTGCAACGGGAAGTGCCACATGAACCCTCAATTTTACAGTTCGGCACACTAACCACTAAGCCATGACGGTCCCAGTCCACCTTGAGAATAAAATACACCGTTAAGTATTACACGTGTTATGTATCCAATGGTAAAACTTAATTTTTTGCCTAAAAATGTCCAACTCGAGAGGGATTACTTTAAGTACAGAGTTCCTAATTGAATGTCAAATATTCTCCATCAGTTGAAGATTTGAGAGGCAAAAAACTCAGCATGTTCTTCGACGAAATATATTTCTTATTAGCATAATCCCTTCCCCCACCAAGTCTGATGTCAACCTATTTCAATCATTTTTTTATATTCGTATCTTGTTTTCGCATAAACCTGACAATAATATGTTCATTCGAATTTCCACTCCTATCTTATTTCAACATCAATACATTTTGTAGTATTTTGTAATTCTGTGTTTTTATTCCCATATTTTTTGCTCCAGTACGTCTGATGACAGTCCACTCCATCGAGTGTTTGCATTCCTATCGATCTTGAAACATAATAATTTTGCATATAATAAATCACAATTCTAGTTATCTTTAAATGTCTACATAAAATGACCTTAGACCAATGGAGGTGCTAATTAAACCTTACATTACATGTGTATTTCTAGAAGCTAGAGTAACTTAAAATCGAAAAGGAAAGTTTTGATGCAAGTTCATAACCTAACCAGAACGAGAAATAATTCCCGTCTTACAGGTTGAAGAATGAAACTATTTCTTTCAAAATGACGTTATAATAACTATTTAAGAATACTTTTAGAATTCCTTTGTTAAGCTCGAAGTAATTGGTATAAAAGTGGTGTGAGAATTTAGTTTGGTTATTGTTCGAGCATAAAGCTGCGCAATGTGCTATTTGTGGTCTGCTCACCATGGGTATCGAAACCTGATTTTTAGTGTCGTAAGCCTGCAGACTTACCGATGAGCCACTGGGAGGCAATAACTTTGCATAAAAGTAATGTTAGAATAACTTTATTAGGTTCGAAGTAATTTATATAAAAGTGATGTTGGAATAATTTTATTAGGCTTGAATTAATATACATAAAACTGATGTTAGAATGTCTTTATTAGGCTTGAATGAATATATATAAAAGTGGTGTTAGAATGCCTTCATTAGGCTTGAAGTAATATATATAAAAATGGTGGTGAATTCTATTTTGCTTTTGACTACAACTCAATGTCATAAACTTCTGAATTAAACTATTTTACTGTTATATCACCGAAGTTTAAAAAATAAAGAATAAAACAAAAACCTTTCTAACAAATCAACATGAATATTGAGCATTCAACATAAACACCATAGTTGGACTAAGAACAATCAGATGATAGTTTTGTTGCCAAGCGACGATGTATATTGTTGAGCATTACCAAAAAAGGAACGTAAAAGCGTTCTCGACAGAGTGACAAAGAGAATAAGCCTTTTATATATAGTGATTGTTTTCTGTTGTTAGCTTAGGATTTATATTTAGGACTAACCTATATTTCCTAAGCTGACTGAACCTCGTGAGATATTATTGGGTTCACGGCCGAAAATAGCGTTAACCGTGAGAGTACCAAATTGATGACACAATGTATTCTAATCTTTATAAGCATAACGTAGGAAAAGTATATGTAATTAGCTATAGTAATTGCCAGCTTGAGTTTTAGTTTAACTTTAAGTGTAAGCTTACTCTGATTAGAAGTTATTATTATGTGTTATTGAAACTTACGCTTGTGTATAGTCTCGAAAACGTACTTTGCTATGGGTTTGGTTAGTATTGCCATCCTTCTTTGTGTTATTTATTAATCGCTTGTATGTTACCTATATTTTAATTGTCTCAGTTCTACATAGCGAATGCCTGCGTTTCAAATGATTAATACAAGTCATGTACAAGGTGGGAATACTCAGTTGTTCACCTTAACCGTAGTTTTGTTTATTTATTTTTTAATTGACGTGGAATGAGGACAAAGCAACAATCCATTCAATGTATTATTTCACTATTCATTTTTTTCAACATACAATATAGAAGCTTTCCATTATTACAACTTGGCCTCCATCATTTCACAAAATTTGATACAATAATGTATAGACAACATTGCAGTGTTGCTATTCAATATTAGCAGTGGACAGGTGATGATGTTAATAGCCCATGAGCCAGACCCCCAAATTTCACCCGTTGGTGCCATGTAAGGTGGCAAAGGATCGTCCACATTTTGTGAAAGTAGAATGCCTTATTATAAAAATTAATGATAGCACCTCGTGAATTCCAGCAAAAGAAGAATATAGATCATTAAATTTAGGCACATTAATATCTTTCTTTGTCACAGTTAAGAGAATTGCACGACACTGTTTAAGAAGATGGCCATGTGTACACTTAATGATAGTTTCAATTATAATTGTAATTCTATATACAACAATTTAAGATAAGCTAATATAACTTTAGCATAATTATAATTTACTGGTCATCCTCTTCATAGTTTGTATCAATATCCTCCATTTCCAGTTATTCCTCTTTAACTTAATTACCACAAGTCTACAGCCTGTACATTTCAGGCCATTTTTCATGCATTTGTATCTCTATGGTGTACATATTCTAGTACTGTTTCACGACACCAGGTTTAGCACACCTTGAGGAGCTGGTAACTCACCAGGTCGATAAGCTTACTATCTTCTTTTATTCATACTGATGTTAGGGTTGGTGGAATCTCTAGATATGGTTGATTCAATGCAAGGCTCCATATTCCTTCCTGAAAGTTTGCCTTGAGGCAGTGTTTATAACGTGTATGAGCACTAGGTGACAACGGAGAAAATTAACGTCGCTTGTACCTTAAGAGATTAACGCCTCCTTACCTTAGGAGATTAACGTCACCTGTACTTTAGGAGATTAACGTCGCTTGTACCTTAGGATATTAATGTCTCCTTACCTTAGGAGATTAACGTAGCCTCTACCTTAGGAGATTAACACCACCTGTACCTTAGGAGACCAACGTCGTCTGTACCTTAGGAGACTAACGTCGTCTGTTCCTTAGGATATTAACGTCGCCTCTACCTTAGGAGATTAACGTCACCTCTACCTTAGGAGACTAATGTCGTCTGTACCTTGGGAGATTAACGTAGCCTGTACCTTAGGAGATTAACGTCGCCTCTACCTTAGGAGACTAACGTCGTCTGTACCTTAGAAGACTAACGTCGTCTGTACCTTAGGAGATTAACGTCGCCTTGGAAGGATATAAATGAAAAACTAATTTCTCCATCCACTTATATTGTTTTTTGGATACACTGTAACAGAGTTGCTTGGTGTTCTGAATGTATTTTGATAGTTTGAGAGCACTCACTTTTAATTTTCCTTAAAAAGGAACTTGTAGAATCACAAATGGATATGGTAATCCAATGAAAAAATTGCAAACTTCAAATCCGTGGGAATTAGCTAAGTGCTTGATGTTTGCATATCATAGTCTGGTTCCCCAGTTCTGGAACATACGTTCTGCTATCTCCCTGGCAAAATCCAAGTTCAGAACAAATGTATCTTTATTAAGGACACAGATGATGATAATAGCTTTTGAGGGCCCTGTAGTAACACAGCGGTAAATCTGAAATTTTATAACGCTAAAAACCGGGTTTCAATATTCGTGATTGACACGGTACAGATAGCTTAACAATAAACACACAAACAAAATATTTTGAGCCACTGTTGGCGGCATAAGAGGCATGCAAAATGAAATGGTTGTCAGTTTGTCCATAGGTGGAGTCAAGTTCTAGAAACTCACGAAAAGTGCTTTTCCTCACACGTCACATAGAGGGGTTTATCTCCTAAGTTACAATGTTCGTCTTCCATTCGGACACAGTGAGTTAGATCAAAGTATTCTTGTTGCTCGTGCTGCTATGAAACTTTCTCCACTGCTGGATTTTGTGTCCAATGGCGATGCTGAAGAAATGAACACCAGGTTTAGACGATCTTCATTGCCTTTTTTGTAAGCTTCATAGATGTCTTTCTGTATACTGATCCTCTAGGACAAGGGTAAAATATTCAACATCTTTAAAAGGTTTGCCGATTATCTTTGGTTTAGTAGGGTGTGATCCGAACACTTGGTGTTGGATGGCAATACCGTTTACTTGATGGGATGTTCCTTCAGCTAATAGTCGCCCCAAGCCTGTAAATGCCCTAGCATTGTAAAATTGTAAGAGAAAATGTTTTAAAAATTTTCGTGTGACAAGTCTTATGTCTTGAGCTGAATCATGTGATATATTTTTGGTGCGTAGTCTATAGCAGGAATTGTGGTAGTATGTTTCTGCAGCTACAAGTTTTCGACTCACTATAGTCAACATTAGGTCATCTTGCTTTATCTTTGCTGCTATTGATATTGCTTCATTTGACTATCTTGTTTTTGACTTGCTGTTCTTTTAGGTTCTGTGTTGATTTCTGACAAAAGATACAAACGACTTCATGTACCCTTGGTGATAATGGTGGAGGAGATGTAGAAGATCTATCTTCTTTGTAAGCCTAGGCTCGAATCTGAGGCTGAAGGACAATTTGTATACAAAATATTTCTTCATTGCAAAAGTACTGCGGCATTGTTTGTTTTAAGTAATTGTTGGTGTGTCAACATTGAGAGGTATATATTAATGTCGATAATATGCTGGTGTTGTCGAATTCTAGCCGCATTCCAAAGTTTGAGCCGTGAGTAATGAAACTTCATTGATGCCAGATTGTTTGTGGAAACTTCTTGTTGACAGATGACACAAATTCCGACAGTTTTCTGCGGGGGTCATTTATTAGTCTTTTCCTCTATCTTCCTGTAAGAAAAAATATTGCTGTCTGAAAGTACTATAAAATATGTTAAGTTCGAAATTATTACTTTCCTACTTAAAAACAGAATACATTTTGGTAAACTGCTTGCAAAATATTTTGAAACGATCGTTCAGTATATACATCACTTCTGTCCTGAAAGAATAAGTAATCAAAGTTATCCAGGTTATAGCAGTTTCGAGAAGAACTGCATACTTACTTTAAGAGTAGTCCAAGGTACTGAAACCTAATCTCTGCGCCACGCAAACTGTTTTTTTTTCAGGCAAAAAGCTAGATTTCAGTTCTAGTAAAGTACATGAAAAGGGAGAAGTAAGATAATCTGGGCTAATCTTAAAGATGAGTTGTAAACTAAAGTTACTTTGAAAATGCCGGAAAAAAACAACAGAAACAGCGTAAAATAAAGATGGTATACGTGAAGACATTGAGCAATGAGTGAATTTATGGCCACTGTATCCTAAGGCTAGAAGAAAACGAATTCCTGTGCTGAAAAGAAGTCATAGTATTCATCTGGTAGGTTCCAGCTTCTTAAGTCAGCCGCACTATCAAACTATCGATATACATATATTAAAGGTAGAATGTTATATATATACGCTTTAAATCTGAAAATGCTATCGTGCCTTTTTGAAAATGACACACCTATACCTACATAATAGTACCGTTCAATCTTTGTCACCTCATATGGTACCGACTAATTGTCTGGCTCATGGACTATAAGTGCAGGTTATTTTTCCACGTGTAGTTCTTCAATAAGATAATAAAACATTTATAAGTTTTGTTTTAAAGCTGTTGTATATACTCATATAAACTACATATAATAAATGGTTGTTTTCCATGGTGTTTTCCTTTTATTTTTAATAGCCTCAAATTGATAATATTTTTTTTTTCAGAAACGTAATGAAATAGCATTTGTAACGAGTATTACCAACAATTTCTATATGTGTTTCTTGTTATTAATACTTTACGATCTTCAGCATGACTTGTCTTTTTTTTTCTTTTTTTTCATAACAAGCCAAGGTTAAAATTGTTTCAAATCTAAGTACAAGCATGTTTATGTAGTATTCCAATAGATGTCGCCACTAAACATAATCAAAACAAGCATCTTCTAGGCTTCGACTAACTGTCTAAAAGTAACCGGAAAATAAACAGTTATTCCAACTGACTTTGTAAAGTCTTTCTAACAACTAAAAATTAATCGGTCACCAAATTGTCCCTGCAATGATTACAATGTGAGAAATAAATCTGTATCTAAGCCCAGAACTATATTAGTTTCATATCTTCATCAATTAACGAAAACAGTTTCTACTTTTCTTACCAGTTTATTTATTTTTTACAATGTGTCTTTCTAGTTTAACCTTTAACTACTTATTCAACTTTCTAAAAAGGAATGTTACTTAACTAATCAATATTTATCTTTAAAATGCTACTAATTTGACTGGTTTCACAGCCAAAATCGTTCATTGACCAATCTTTTCCTTTTAGTTTATCTTACTGCTCATCTCTTCCCTAAACTTATTGCTATTCCACCGGGGGAGCTGAATGAGGGAAATATTAAGTTAACAGTATGGTAACGTTTACCATGAAAGTGGTACAAGGAAGAAAGATTATTGTATTTTTAAAACCTGACTTACAACTTTAAAATCTGGGGTTCGTTTCTCCGCGATGGACACAGCAGATAACCGAATGTGGCCGTGCTCTGAAACAAACAAACCTTCACTCATAACATTAATATTATAATATCGATTAAATTAACAGATACTGGGAATACAGAAATAATTTTTAACATAAAAATTATATCTTTTGCATTATTCGTTACCTGGTATACCATAAACTAATGAATCAGGAAATATTATTTATAATTATTAATTTTATTCAATCTCAATTTTCAGACTACAGTTTAAGTGTTTATTTGTTAATGTTTTTTCCCACATTTCTTGTTCAATGGAACAGAGAAACTTACAGAACGAGAAAAAATGGTAGAATACAGCTGTAATATTTAAAATTAAACAATTACAACTACAAAATGACAATAAAAATGTCTTGAAAGTAAAACACAAAAAGCATCTGTCACTTTACTTTAAGCATTCGAAAATGAAGGGGCTAAACGTGCATTGCATGTGTACTATGTATGTTGGAAGGGAATTCATACATTTGGCCATTACATACCTGTTTTAACGAACGTTTGATTGTTGTGATCAACAACCCGTTTAATGTAGCCGCATATAAAACCGTAAAGAATTTGTGGACAGCGTAAAAAAAATCTATCTCGTCACGACATCTATGTAAGCTATAATAAGGTGCTTGCGAAATTGCCCCAACAGGCAAAAAAAAACAAAAAAACTTAGATACAAGAATCAGAGAGTGATGCGTATTTGGTCTAATTAAGATTTTTCAGCAGACGATATGTCAGGAGGGTGACCATTTCCTACCAGATCGCAATCAGAGACAGTAAAAAACCGCGAGAATTCCAAAAATTAGGCTACTTTTATGTGTTTTGCATTCAAAAAGACCTCTTCTTGTTTTTGTACTTTTTTCTTTCACAGTTAAAATAAAAGCATTAAAATTGTACATAAACAAAATCCAGGAATTATTTCAACGTGCTGAGAATGCACCACGCCCCCTAGAGAAGCTATAACAAGTTGACATTTAGTAGGCGTAGATGCATATGGTGGAAGTTTATGGTTGTTTTGTTTCTGATTTTTCCATTTCTGAAATAGTGCTTATAAAAACTATCTGGCTTCACTTCAAAAATTTCAGGTTTTATTGCCTGAGCAATTAAACTAACGTTATTGAGTAAGTTGTTCACACCCTTTGTACACTGCCATGTTTGAATTTGCCCCCCTTTATTTTTCTATTAACACTAAATGGAACCACAAGGGAGCAAATGAAATTCTAATACAAAGTATAATGCAAAAAAATCTACAGACGAAAATATGAGAAATTCTTCATGGTTTAGGGTGCCTTGCGAATAATCAGTTATTAATAATTAATTAAATATGTTGACAAATTAAAACAGTTTAAATTAAGGTAGATATGAAAAACTAGTTAAAGCAGTTAAAGCATCAAATATCAAATTAACTCGTCGGAGTGTTGCGTGTGTGTGTTTTAACATTTCTAAAAAAAACAATAAAAAACACGTTTTAATGGTTTTTAGAATTGAAATTTTCTACCTGAACGTCACCTTATACCCCAGATCAGGTCAAACCCTTAAGATTTAAGTATAGCTATTTCTAACCAAAGAGATAAAGTGCCAGTCAGTAGCACGCGCCGCCACAAGGCCTTTTTCCGGGTGTTTGATCCGAATAACGGGATTGACATTAACGCACCCACTGCTGAAAATACGGAGCGTGCTCAGCAGTAATACGTCTCAAACGATGGACCCTTTGTTATACAGCTCCACCAGTTAATCACTAGGATAAGTCCGACTCTAACCGTTTTTAATTAGTGTCCAAATATAATGTTAACAGTTAAAGTCTTAACCTACCCATTATTCATTTATAAACTGTCATATCCGTATCAGGTATAGCGATGACCATGCCTATCCCATTCTTATCAAAAGAGACCGGGCATGGCCAAATGGTTATTGTGCTGGAATGAGGATCGAAGTTCCAAGGTTCGAGTCAGCGATATGCTGCTAAACTTGCTACACACTTTTAGCTGTGAACATGTAATGTAAACTGACAGTCAATTCCAGTATTCGAACCAAGTTCCAAAATTCGCAAAATTTCTAACTGATCCTTATTAGGTTTAACTGGTTCACTCCAAAAACGTATATATAAATGTTAATTTCATTTTCTGAATTGTAGATGTGATTTTTTAAAAGAAGGACACAATAACAAATATATTTGTACATATACATATGTAACACAGAACTTTTTAATTGAAAACATTTTTTGATTATGTCACATTTGGAATGTGCATAATATTTATATTAATCCAGATAAACAGCAACAAAAACTAATGTGTTTTGAGGTTACTATTTTAATACTGACCAAAAGGTATTTTTTAATTGGAGTAATATCTGTCAGACTTTCTTTACATCGTTTCCGTCATTCGCATGTTCCAGGAACATCCTTTTCTTTTAAGACGTCATAGAGATTTTTCATAATGTCTGAAAATAGGCCAGAGATTTCCATAAAGATAAAGGCTCCATATGGAAGACTGAAATAAAAAAATACTTTCACGATATGAAAACACAAGTAAGATTTTAGAAAAAAAATTATGTAAATGCACGTTTGGTGACAATCGTTTGGCCGATTACATACACACACATATAATTATATATATATTTGCTATTCTAGCCGGCCCACGTGCCTCCTAGCTGGTCAGGGCCAATTAACGACGCGAATTTCGTACGCTGATTCGAACTGTAACTACTTAACAGGAGGAACTCCATAAAAACAATGAAAGAAGAATACATTATAATGATATGGTATATATACCGTCAATAATAAAATCAACATTAAGATTTAACAATACTTTCTGTAAAAAACATTAAAACAAACATAAAAACCAACTTTACCAATGTGTAATTGAGATAATATTACACAAAGGAAGAATCAGTATGAATTGAGGGGACACGTCATTCCGTGAAGTGTGACTATCGAAACGTTCACGGATAAGTTAATCAGTAAACGTTCCATCATGTGTATGATTTTGTTTACACGGAAACGAAATTGGTACATCTTCACTTCGTTCCCCATAACTTCAGATTCAATCCTGCTCTATTCATTTAAGAGTAGCCACGTTGGTGGCGGGACCTACCAACTGCTTGTCCTCTCTTTAGATACCAGTTCAAAGTTCGCGGTATCTGATCTTGCTGCTTAGACCATAAGGTGCTGTTCAAGTTGAAAGCACCAAATACCAAAAGAAGTGATACTGAAATGGCATTACAACGATTTCAATACCAAGGAACACGGGTTTTGGTTTTCAGCAAATAACATCGAATACAATTTTACTGATCTAATATTAGAAAATGAAATGTGGTAGTCAAGCTGATCACTTTGCTGTGGGACTATTTGCATAATGTTAATTAAGTATTTTAAGTATCGCTCAAAAACCTGATCATAAAAACTGGGTATTATGGAGACAAACTCTGTAAATTTTTTCATACCAAAAACCTGACATAAAACAATTATATTATCACGAATTCCTCCCACCGTATTTCCGGCATGTAATAAAGAAACATAATAAGGAATAACATAGCTCAGCCGAATAGCGAGGTGGGTGTTTCATGAGAACAGTTAAAATATAATAGCGTTTTAACCAGGATCATTACCCTTGCTTTTGACCTCTGATCCAACATGAGCTTATTTCCAAGTCAATCTGCAACACCGTTTTTTGAGGAGGACAATTCTTTATTGGTCACGTGACTGTTTTCAGCGAAAGAGACCCCACCAGATCTACAGAAATGTATAATGAGATTCCTGACTACAAACGGCGAAGTGACCTAAATGCTGTTCCATGGAGTTTGATGGGGTCGTCGAAGGCAGATAGGGTTAGGAACTTAACTCCTTTACTGGTATATAAGAGGAGGAGAAAGACTGGTTTGTCTTTATGCAATTTAATAGAAATAAAAGTCATGCGACGCTATCTTTTGTGTCACAAAAATACAGTCGCCAACCCACTGATCTCGATTATTTGAAGAGTATTGTGTTTACTTCTCCATTTGATCCCTTACCAATGCAATGAAAAAAACAACAACATAAAGCAAAGAAAATTAAAGTATATGTATCAGAAAATTTCTCAGCTCTATTTGACCCTATAAAAAATTAATTCACTGTTTTACGTTCAACTGCACCAACTCTTCTCTCAAATGTAATTATCTGTTCATCAAACACGCTCGGAGTTAAACAGTAAATCTAGTTAATTATAAAGTGAAAGAGTAAATCTAGTTAGTTATAAAGTTAAACAGTAAATCTAGTTAATTATAAAGTTAAACAGTAAAGCTAGTTGATCATAGAGTTAAACGGTAAATTTTTTGAACATAAAGCTAAACAGTAAATCTAGTTAATTATAAAGATAAACAGTAAATCCAGTTAATCGTAGAATTAAAAAGTAACTTAGTTAATCATAGAGTTAAACAGTAAATTTAGTTAACATAAAGTTAAACAGTAAATCTAGTTAATCATACAGTTAAACAGTAAATCTAGTTAATCATACAGTTAAACAGTAAATCTAGTTAATTATAAAGATAAACAGTAAATCCAGTTAATCATAGAGTTAAACAGTAAATTTAGTTAACATAAAGTTAAACAGTACATCTAGTTGATCATATACTTAAACAGTGGATCTAGTTAATCATAAAGTTAAACAATAAATCCAGTTAATCATTGAATTAAACAGTAAATATATTTAATCATAAAGTTAAACAGTAAATTTAGTTAACATAAAGTTAAACAGTAAATCTAGTTAATCATAAACTTAAACAGTGGATCTAGTTAATCATAAAGTTAAACAGTAAGTCCAGTTAATCATTGAATTAAACAGTAAATATATTTAATCATAAAGTTAAACAGTAAATTTAGTTAACATAAAGTTAAACAGTAAATCTAGTTAATCATAAAGTTGAAAGTAAATCTAGTTAATCATAAAGTTGAAAGTAAATATAGTTAAACAGTAAACCTAGTTAATCATATAGTTAAACAGTCAATCTAATTAAACATAGAGTTCAATAGTAAATCTAGTTAAAGATAGAGCTGAAAGTAACTCTAGTTAATCATACAGTTAAACAGTCAATTTAATTAAACATAGGGTTCAATAGTAAATCTAGTTAAAAATAGAGCTGAAAGTAACTCTAGTTAATCATACAGTTAAACAGTCAATCTAATTAAACATAGAGTTCAATAGTAAATCTAGTTAAGATAGAGCTGAAAGTAACTCTAGTTAATCATACAGTTAAACAGTCAATCTAGATAATCATAGAAATAAACAGTAAATAGATCAAATGGATACAGGGTACTGAAAATCTTGTATAACCTCCTATTTTCCAGATTCACAGTTCCTTTTTTGTATCTAAAACTCATTAAAATATCTTATATCTGATCTAACACCTAGCTGTAAACTAACAGTTGTAAAAATATTCTGCTGTTGTACGACATACTCTGTTTGTTACTCAATAAGCATTGTTAGTTTTATGTATAGGGATTTTTCCGCTCTCTTTTACTTGTTATTTGCCTCCGAAAGCTTCATGTTTAACAAAAGTCTAAAGTCACGATGATTTTGTATTGTAGTTACTTGTGGGAAGTAAAGAATGTAACGAACATCATTAACAGTAAAATAATTCAATGTTTAATGAATATCATTTAAAAACCGACAATTTAATCACTTTATTAGCCGTGAACTAGATCTTTTTTTAAAATCCCGGTAACACATGTCAAAAGAAAACACAAGTAATCGACGTCACCAATGGAATAGTGTTTTTTTTTATAGATAAGAAGTTGGAAGTCACTTCCTATTCATTCTTATCTGACTGAAGGTGTAAATACAGAGTTAAGTCAGTAATACCTCTGAAACTAGTTTATAGTATATTAAGGATAGCTTAGGGCGAAGGGATACTACTGGCGTTGTAGACAGCATCTGTCCGGTCGTCGTACTAAAGCCTTAGATGTAGTCCGTACAATGTTCAATGCTAGTCCATGATAACTCCTATAATCTGGAAACATTAACACAAGGATGTATTAAAGAAATAAAGCCAATGTTTAATAGTACAAAATAAACACTTAAACTGTGATTGTCTTCAGTTTCAAAATACAATAAAAATGATTTTACTTAATACTTTTATATTGTATTTTGAGAGTGGGGACAGCCTCATTTTATATATTCAATATGTACTATTAAATGTAAACTTTATTTCTTACCTCTGTGTGAAAACTTACGCAAGTGACGTCCTAATCTTAACACCAACACAAAGGTTGAATTGCGCTATCTCTTTGGACTTGATATACTTCTGCCGTTAGCTTCTTTGCACTAAGTGTTAGCCATTCAATATTAGGTGTCCCCCTGTAAGACTTACAACGCTAAAATCCGGAGTTCGATACCCGTGGTGGGCAGAGCACAGATAGCCCATTGTGTAGCTTTGTGCTTAAGTTCAAACAAACAAACAATTCTTTGCATTAAGTGTTAGTCATTCAATGTTAGGTGTCCTCCTGTAGGACTTACAACGCTAAAATCTGGAGTTCGATTCCCCGCGGTGGACACAGCAGATAACCGAATGTGGTTTTGTTCTAATACAAACAACATCGATATTAGGTGACGGTAAACAGCAAAGATGCTTCTTGGATAAAAAAAAAATACAATATATCGAGTAAATACGCAAAGGTGGAGATTTGTTTATGTAACAAAAAAAATTATTCTTTATCTCATGAGTCAGACATGATTTAATGGTTGACGTGCCGGGCTGTGAAACGAAGTGTCCTAGGTTCGAATTGCGAAATGCCGCTGAAGATCCCGCACACTTTCAGCTACGAGGGCGTCAGAACTGTGGCACTCAATCTCGCTATTTGATTTTAAGAGTAACCGAATGAGCGTCGAGTGCTGCTGGCTGGATGCACTCCTTCTGGTCAGTAGTTCTATATAGCGATGGTTACGCCTCAACTTTGGAATACCTCTGATATAGTCATTTAGTTCATGAGTCGGATGTCATTCAGGTTGAAAATACCAATACTCCTAATTTTCTATATGTTCTTGTAACAAAAACATCTTCGTGTGCTGTTTTAGAAATTTTCACTTCTGCATTCAAACTGTTTTGAATATTTAATAATTGTACCAATAATAAGTTTCTTGAATAGAAGTATGCAAATGAATAGTTTTAAATACTTATTTATAACGGCTGAATCTAAGCATACAAGAGGAAAGTATTACCATTAATGTTTCAAAGTAGTAAACTATTGCAACACGTTACTTAATATAATTTTTACTTTCATGAAAGTAAGTTTTATAACGGCTGAATCTAAGCATACAAGAGGAAAGTATTACCATTAATGTTTCAAAGTAGTAAACCATTGCAACACGTTACTTAATATAATTTTTACTTTCATGAAAGTAAGTTTTCAAATGTTTAGTGTTATTTTGGAAGTAGCGAACACTGTTGGGGGTCCAAGATTTTTTCAACAGCAAAGCCCAACGTGTGTGAAGTGGTGTTATTTGATTGAAAACGTGTGATGCTAGCATAAAGACCAAAAGGCAAAGAAACAGTTATTTGTTAATCAAGACAAAAAAAGCAACATACAAAAATGTTTCTCCGATAATAAAAATATGTCTATTGTTAAATGTTAACTATAGTTCTAACTGCATACCCCCCCCCACCATAATTACTTAAGTTAAAATCGTTAAATTATTTATTAACTTTTTCATAAATGTATATTTAATATTTCATTAAAACTAACAATGAATTTCCTCCCTAAATTACAAAAAAAAAAGATTATAATGTTGACTTGTTGAGGTGGGAAATACTTGGTTATCAGTCGTATCAGTACATTTTATACTTCTTCCAATGACCAGTTTGTTGCAAGCATTTCATTTAACTTGCTTCTAGTAGCAATAAGTCATACAATTTTTTTTGGAATTCACCTTAATGGGCTTTCAGCTACATTTGTAAAAGTTGAACACGGGTATAAAAATGAGTATAAAGCTTTGTTTAGGAAAAACACGGCAACTCAGGTGATAGCTGAGCTATTTTAACTAATAGAGACTAGACAACTTCTCATAGAAACCCACCACAAACTTCTACTTTAACCTAATCCAACAGTAGGATTTGACCGTCACTCATAAAAAAAAAACACCTACGCCCCCCAAGAATGGAGCACGATTTTGAGACATTGGAATACGAATCATGGACCCTAGAATTCACAGGTCGGCACACTAACTACTACGTCACACCCGATACGAAAGCTAATAGAATAATTGCCCTTGAACTTTGTCATTGCGCCTTCTAGAAGTTAGAATGTAATGGCTCTTTCTTCAAAAAAATCTAGAGTATTTAATGTGAGTGTATTTGTATTTATGTGAAAACACATGTTAAGAACGTATTTGTTTTAAAAAAAATGTAAAACAATGATTAAACAGTCGAACTTATTTTCCTTATAATCCTTCCTAACTTACGTACAACGCACAAGGAAGGCACAGAGGCCTCTGGAGGGAGGGGGGGAGTGACATAGAGGGAAGATTCGAATGACAACACCCTATTTCATTCCCAGTATATATCAAGTTTGGTGACAATCAGTCTAGCAATTCGTCAATTATAAGTGGGCGCAACAGACGAGAAATACTTTCTTATAACATCTGTGTATAATTATATTTTAATAGAAAAAATAATACTATTTTTGAATCTCATTTCCACGTTTGTTATCACAATGATATTGCTGTAAATGATACCACAGCGAAATTTCCAACCAAGGAGTTAAACAACTTACCGAAATACTTCAAAAATATTAAAACAGGTAGCAAGGTTTTAGTTTTCATATTTTAAAATCATTTTAATTACATAAAACCACCAAAAAATCAAGCGAGTGTGATTATCTGATATGAGTCAGTTACGTAATTCTAATAGTTAACATCACAAGTTTTACGAACTCTTTTTATTCTTCCCTTTTGACATCTAAATTATATGAAATATGTTTAAGATTGCTGAGATGCACCGAGTTTCTTATTAGGAGGTGTATGCTAGTTTTGAGGGTGTTAGATCACGATCCAAGAGAACGCGGTAAAAAAAGATTTGCTGACTGAACTAAAATTGCCCTCTAATTTCACTTTTGGTTGAACAATTTACTAGAGACGAGAACAACTGACTGATTTCTTATACGCGACTAGAGCGAAAAGGGACCTTGGTTGGGAGGGGGATTAAGACTGGTTTTCATCAATTGTTGGAAGAACAGGATTTCTCAATTACGAGAAACAAATTTAGCTATTTTTTTTACACATTCTTGTTGATCTTCTCATGTATATATTTGAACCATCTGTGTAAAAAGTTCCAGAACATTACCTATTATAATACAACTAGGTGAATGTTATTAGCAGGATGGAATATACTTGATATCTGAATGACTGAAATTTGTGTTTGTTTATGATTCCACTTTCTGTAAAATTGTATGTGCTATTGTACAAAATCAGCTAAAAAAGAAAAACTTTAGTGGGTAGAGATATAAGGTTGTGTGTTCCAGCATTGAACTTTTGCTGAGGAATAACATTAAAAATAAAATCTCGAAAAACAATAAATTTTCAAACTGAACCTTTCCAAATTACCAACAACTTTCTTCGAATTAGGACTGAGATTTATCGCCTTTAACAAAGTTTTTTTTTGGTCGTAAGATACAAATCACATACATAAAAAATACAATATTTTATTTTAAGAGCAATAAAAAGAAAATTCATGATATTCAGTTCTCAACTTAAAACGGAAAATCGTGTAACTATAATGTTAATATATAACAACAAAGTAGCAGGGGAGAATGCAATTTTCAAAGTATTGCAGAATACTAACGAGGAGGTGACTAAAAACTATCACTATTTGTAAAGTTCGGACGTATTTCTATATATTGAAAACAACACTTTAAAAAATAGAAATGTGTAAATAAAGCTTTAAAGAGTCTGAGAAAGAAGCTCAGTTTTATATATTTCGTTAATTTTGACGAATAATTTAGATAAAATTCCTACAGATTTCAAATCATTGCTGAAAGTTTTATTATTGCAATTTTTCTTTAGTTGCTACTTCTTCACCTAACCAAACTATAACACTGTTGTTTTCATGATTTCGTTTTGAGTTTACTTACTAATTAAGTATATTTATTACAAGTTACAGTTTTTACAGTAAGTAAGATTTGTTTTTAGAACAGGTATGAAGCGATCATTCTCAAATACACAAGTTTTAACGGTAAAGAACGTCTTACCAGTTGAATTAACATTCAACAATCTAACAATGTATTTAAATTTTAGAATTGATAGTGGTTACTTATTCATGTACATATCAATCCGCGTGAATTGGTAGATTATTTATTTATGCCTAAACAGACAAAAAAAACAAAAACAAGAGTGAATAAATAAAAACAATATGGAATACAAAGTATTTGCATAAGGTTAGGAATGTCTGGGGAAATAACTATCAAAGACGTATGGAAGATGTGCCTGGGTATTTGTTAATTGTAGGATTGTTTAATGTTTTTAATAAAGATTCTCTGATTTTTCTTCTGTTAATGTCAGGTTCATGTTTTAGTACTGTGACATTCTGTTCAGAAAAACTGTTTGTTTTAATTCATATACTCATGGATTTGGGAAGGGAGTTTTTGGTGTTCTTTTATCCTGATCTTCAAATTACGTCCTGTTTCACCTATTTAAAAGGATGGGCAACTGTTATACTTTATTTTGTAAATGTTTCTTAGTCGGGTGTGTTCGTTATATAATTTTATTAACATGTGTTTAATTTTTCATTCCAGGGGTAAAAAACGAATCTAGTCGTCATGTTAAGGTTATATTTACGTGCTAGTCTTTTCGAAGTTTCTGATAGACGTATGCTAATATTTTCTGTATATGGGACAGTGCAAGTGATTAGGTTTCCTTTGTTTTGTGGAGTGTTTTTGAGTTTGTGTGTTTGTTAAGTGTCCCTTGTCTGTGTTTTTTTTAATTTGTTAACAGTTTTTGTAACTACTTTAGTAGGGAACTGGTTTACGTTAGTTAATTGTGTAACTTCTTTATCGATGTTTTCTGTGGTACATATATTGTATGATAAATGTAGGAGACTTTTTAGAGGGCCTAACTTCTGGTGGATTACATGATTAGAAAACCAGTTTATGTAATTTTTGCTGTATGAGTTTTTCTGTGAATGTTATTGGTGAAGTCTTGGGGAATTCGCGTTATGTTAACGTTTAGCAAATTTATCGTATAGTTGTTTTCATTTTCCACTGTGAATTGCATTTCTTTATGTGGGTTGTTTATGTGTTGGAGAAATTTTGTTTGTACATCTTGACAAGTAACACTGCAAAAAACATCATCCACATATCTATAACAAAATGCAGGCTTATATATATGTAAGTAACTGTGGCATGTTGTTTCATGTGACGTAAGAAATAAGTTTCCAAAGTACTTGATAATGGATTTCCCATGACAAGTCTGTTTTATGTTGATTCTCTTCTTTTTTTTTTTGGAGGGGGGAGTCTTGTGAAATACTTTTTGCAGTAAGTTGTATGTCCTCATGACAAAGGGTTTGAATGAGTAGGTTTACGATATCAAAGCTAAACATAATGACTTTACTGTCTAAACTATGTAAGTGCTAATAATGGCTGGAGACGGCTTAAATGGGTAATGAAGAAAAACTTTAAT
>NW_013666792.1:33572-41083 GCF_000517525.1 Limulus polyphemus
TATGTAAGTGCTGTAAACGGTGTGAAGTGTATTTTAATTGGGTGCTTATTCTGGAAACATTAGGTTCTAAAATTCAGTTAAAATATTTACCAAGGCTGTATATAAAATATTTCTAATAAGACATAACTGGGCGTGAGGTTATTGGATTTTTATGGCCTTTTGGTAAACCGTAGATTTTTGGTGATCTAAATTGGTTTGTATACAAAATATATCATAAAGTTTAAAAGTTATAGTTTTTCTTTTAATAATATTTTGAGTAGTTTGCTCATTTTTTGTTGTATGTTGGATTAAAGTCAGTATTTGACCTATCTAAAAAGCTGGGCAACTGTTACACTTTATTTTGTAAATATTTCCTGCTGGGGCGGGCTCGTGAACTTAGACGTATCATTCAATATATTTACCATTAAAGAATCATACTGTTGGTTCTTAAAATCACGATCGAGTAAGATTCCTTAATAGTAAGTATATTGAATGATACGTCTAAGTTCACAAGCCCGCTCCACCAGGAAACATTTACAAAATAAATTGTAACAGTTGCCCAGTTTTTTACATAGGTGAAACAGGACGTACCTTGAAGATCGGTTAAAAGAACACCAAAAACCCCCTTCCCAAGTCCATGAACATATGAATAAAAACAAGCACAATTTTTCTGAACAGAATGTCACAGTACTAAAACATGAGCCTGACATTAACAGAAGAAAAATCAGAGAAGCTTTATTAATAAAATCAAACAATCCTACAATTAACAAATACCCAGACACATCTCTATATGTCTTTGATCTTTATTTCCCCAGACATTCTTAATCTTATGCAAATATTCTGCATAACATATTACATAGTTTTATATTGACTAATTTTTGGTTAGTTTCTTTTTTTTTTGTTTACCCATAAATAAATAATCTGTCAATCCACGCGGATTGATTTGTACATGCATAATTAATCACTATCAATTCTAGAATTTAAATACATTTTTAGATTGTTGATTTAAATAGTAAAACGTTCTTTACCTTTAAAACTTGTTTACTTGAGCATGATCGCAACAGTGATATAAACGTCTTACCTGTTGTAAATAAAAACAAAATCTTATTTATTTACTTACTGTAAGTAAGTAACGTGTAATAAAAGATACTGTTGGTTTCAGTTTTATGATTACAAAAAAAAGTATATTCGTGGATATTTTTAATGTTAGAAGTCAATTGTGACGACCTATTATTTATCTTTACAGTACATATGCATCTAGGTGTACCCAGATAACTTTTGTACAGGATAGAGTTACAGACTTGTCCAGAATAAGAAGGAAATTAAATTCTTTGTTATAACAAACAAGCAACAGACGATGTTGTATGAAAATAGTTTATTATTGAAACATATATAAGTCACTGTCGTTTATTGAGAATGGCCAAATTTCATTGTTATCCAGACAGGACTTTTACAGTTACCGTCAATCAGGGTTCGAATAAAAATACTGGTTGAATGGACAAATGTACCTTCGAAACGTAGGCCATTCAGGAGAAAGCAAACAGAAACTAACAGAACGTCAATAAGTCGAAAAAATGAAGAGCCAAAAACTCGAGTCTTTTTTTTACTTTCTACGAACGCCACCTAGAGGGACTCAGAAACTGGCACGCCTTTCTTTTGTTCTGATGTAACAAAGATTTACGAACCACACACCACCCGAGGACAGCACACAATATTTAAGATTTGAAACGCCAAGTATTGTTGTACTTGTGCAGTTAAGTATCTTTATTTGTTGTGGTCATAGAGAGGTTGAAAGATTTGGGAGGTACTGTACTTATCTGATGATAATAAGACTTTAGTTATGATAATGAAAGAAGACCAATCCTAATGGAGTTGTTTGATTCTGTCACAAGTACAAAACCAAACATATCACACAACAAACCTCCTACAGCTGTAGGTGGACCAAGCATTATGTGTTTTACTATTTATAGAAAGCCTAAATCGGGGAAGGAGGGTGAAATGAGAGGCATAATTTTCGTCTAACACTAGGACTTTAATTAACGTAGGAAAAATATCAATTTTTAAGTTAATTGAAAATCTTAACTGATAAACATTTGATGTGTGGCTTTGTCTCTCTCACAAAACTAGTTTGGAATAAATTATATTAAACGTGGAAAAATCTAGCTTTTACACCAGAAAAGAAACATATCAGGACGTTCCCTTGTTGAAAAGGTTGATTAAAAAGTTTCATAAAACCAACTCATTTAGGGCTCAATTTATTTGAATATTTTGTTGACATGTTTGTAATGCAGACAACTTCAAAATCAACATTAATCTAGTGAAAACATTTTAACCATAACAAATACATTTCTCCTGAGGAAATGTTACAAGTGTATAGTTAGATATTAAAAAATATAACTATTATTAACCATTTTTCATATAAATGATGTCCACATATATGTGTCAAATGTGTCGAGGAGTGACGTAAAACGTAATTGATGCTTGGTCTCGAAACGCCGGTTAAGCCAATAAGTTTTAATGTGATTATGCTATACGTTCCAATATTTCCTTGTATTTAAAAAAAAAATAAACCAGACGTCACTACCTGTATAAGACTGACTCGTATTGTCACTTAGCGTCATAAACCGCGTTACCTAAAACGGCTTGGCATTAAAACTTAGTGAATCAGAAGTGTATTCAACGATGAGCACAGTGATATTTAGAGATATAGAGTCTATACTAAAACATAAAGAATGGCCACGAAATTAAATGCTGTTTAGTCTACGAGATCCTTGAAAGTTTAAAAGTTTCGAGAAATTATTGAGTATGTAAAACAAATTATGGCATGTTGCTTCATGGATATCTAAAAATAAGTTATGATAATTTGGTTTCTAAAAAACTTATCATTGTGATTTTATGTTTTCCTTTTCTTCGCTTCGCCTCGGGAAAATAAAGGGTCTTGCAAAGCTTGACGGTTAGAGCGCTCGCCTCGCTGTTGTTCGGGTTCCGTCATCGAATATGGTCGCCCTTTCAGCCGTGGGAGCATTATAATGTGACGGTCGATCCCATTTTCGTAGTAAAAAGAGTCGCTTATAAGTTGTTGGTGGGTGGTGTTGACAAGTAGCTGAATTCCCTCTAGTCTATCACTTCAAAATTAGGGACAGCTAGTGCAGATTGTCTTCGAGAATAAACAAACGAGGAAGTAAGATAGAGACATCTGGTGAAAATATAATATAACTATTGTACTTTTATTATAATAATAAGAAATTTAACTTCCTTTATATTGTTACAGTTTCGATGGTAGCACGCTAATGTATTTAAAATAAATCATTAGCTTGTTTCGAAAGAAGTGACTAATTTTACATTTGAACTTTTAGAAATGTAAAATTGATTTCAAACTAGGTTGGAACCCATGCTTACCATATATAATTGGAAATCCATAATATTATAACCAGGTCGAGCCCTTATAACACACTAACTGCGTTTATACTGATGTGGTAAACCCACCAGGAGTGACCTTAGGTAGGTACGGAACCATACCCTTAAAAAACGCGGGCTTGAAAATGCGAAATCTATGTACGATTTTGTGGTCATACCAAACCTGTCAACCCAGCGCCTCCTATATAAATTTGATAAAGTAAACTTTAAATAAGATACCCCATAATATGTAATGCTTTAGACCTTAACTCAATGTCTTTAACGTAACACAAAATCCTAATGAAAAGTAAACTACGATAAATCAATAACAACAAACATTAGTTACATATTTTTCTGAGTCAGAATAGCTGAAGTTCTATTGGCGCTGTTTCGCGTGTAATAGCGTTTTGTAAAACAGAGTAAACATTTTAAACATATTTGTTTTCATGACTATTTAAGGATTGGAAAGCACCTTCTAAATCATCCGTCAGTTCACTGTCAATGGAAAAATGTTGCTACTCTTTTGAGTTTGGCTAGCATAATATTAAACTTCACTTCTAATGGTTTTCAAACGAAACCCAAAACAGTTTGAGTTTGGCTAGCATAATATTAAACTTCACATCTAATGGTTTTCAAACGAAACCCAAAACAGTTTGAGTTTGGCTAGCATAATATTAAACTTCACTTCTAATGGTTTTCAAACGAAACCCAAAACAGTTTGAGTTTGGCTAGCATAATATTAAACTTCACTTCTAATGGTTTTCAAACGAAACCCAAAACAGTTTGAGTTTGGCTAGCATAATATTAAACTTCACTTCTAATGGTTTTCAAACGAAACCCAAAACTCGAGGCAGATGATTAGTGAACTATTCGAAAGCGCTCGAGTTTTGGGTCTTTTTGGAAAAACCATTACAACTTTTATAAGTGATACTGTTTGCTATTTTTTTAATCAAACTTCATTCATGATAACTAAAATTTAAAAAAGGCCAAGGGCCTGAAATAAAAAAATAAAAAAAATAAAATTCAGTCGCTGTGCTTCTACAAAGTGTGGAACCAAGTGCAGTTGCACCGCTCACACTTTTTAACATAAGGCCGCTGCCGAATCCAACTTTTGCATGTCGGGGGTTTGAACCTGGTATATATCTCTGGTACTCCAGACGAACGCTCTGCTGTAAGATCTAAAGAGATGACCACTCATTACTTCTGGTAAGGCACAACTCTAACTACGCCTAGCCACCATACTGAAACATAAATTTTTTTCGGAAGAAATAACTAGGTATTTGATTGCACAGCGAGATATAGTCCAAATGTAATGTGTATATTTGTTATAGGTACTACATATCTAAATACTTGATAATAGAAATAAGCTGCTAAAATTACTTAGAATAATACGAAAAAGAAATCATAAAGTAGGTCGTTACTAGATAAACGTATAAGCACAGTAAAAACTTAAAGGTAAAAAAATAAATAGACAGTTACGCCCTCTTAACGCTTTCAAAATCACATTTGTTAAGCCGTTATAAAAATGGTTTTTGATTATAATCACGGGTACTAATACACCCAGTAAACCGTCAAGTAACTAATAAAAATACTTTTTTGTATGTTGAAACAACTTGTAGCCGATGAAGCCTGCTTAAAGTCTCACGTGTGGCTTTTTATTTTGATTTCATAGATACTTCGTAGAGCGAATAGCTATGAACAAAATAGCAAAACGTACAATAAACGTGTAAGTATTTCTTTATTTAGATATTTTGTCTAAGCTACAAACGTGAAGTAACATCATATAAAGTAAAAATGTACGACTGATATTCTGCATTATGGTTTTTGTTGTCTTTAATGAATATTTCAACGTCAAATAAAAAAAAATGCAAATGTACCTTACGGATTTGGAAAAGTAAAGATCTAGAGATACAGTAAATAAAATATATCCAGTGTTCTACTTCTGTAGATGAACAGTCAGAGCAAGGATAACAGGTTGGCTTGGGTGAAAACGTGATGAAAATTGGTTAGTTAGCTGTAAGGCGGTAGAAAAGTGTGCTGTACAATCAGTATGCATGCTCCGGTCGAGTTTCCCACCTGAGATATATATAACGAAATTCTTATCAATATATCTGGACCTCTGACAGCTTGATTTGTGACGAGGACTACGGATGCAGCGTAGCTCTTAATTCCACATTTGTAAAAGTACTGAAGTAAATAGTCAGAAATGTGAAACTGTCAGTTTATCGAAGTTTAGAAGGAACGTATATTGCCCTTAATGAGACTTATTTTTTGCTTTAGACGAATAAAATGGTTTGACGATGAACGAGTAAGTATAACAAAAGGTTGTTTTCCGCAGGAGGAAGATTAAGTGTGTTAACTATTTTACACTGAAAATTCCTTGTGCATCTCCATTTACCAAGATGAAGATCTCAGAATAATAATAATTAGCTGTTTTTAATTAAGGAGATACTTGTGCTCAAAACGTGCTCGTGACTTGTTATATAACGCTAGACATATCCACGTTTATGCCTAACCTTCCACTTCAAAAATAAATCCAAGTAGAAATGTTTACCACTTCTTCTTTCAAGTGAAAGAAAATGTAACTATATCACGATAATACTACTCTTCATCTTTTTTCATAACGGTTAAAGTTAATTTATTTTATATAATCGGAATTTTCCCTTCTAATTATTACTTTTATCTCTCACGTTACGTTTAATTAAAAAAGGATGCGTTGGTGGGTGTTTAACGTTATGGACGGTTTGGATTATTCGAATTTTATCTTTTATCATAAATACCCAAATTCATTAATAATGATTGATTTCCTAATTCAATGCTACATCCGTTGAAGCTGCAAAAGTAAATAATTTGAAACATTTCAGAATTGTTATTTTACCTGTTCGGACTGTTATATTAAACATTTTTTTGTCCCCGGCTGGGTCAACGGTAAGTTTCCGGACTTACAATTCCAGGGTTCGATTCTCCGCTGTGTAAGTTTCGGCTAAAAAATATTAAACAAACATTTTATTCTAGATTGAATTGTAAAACTTATTCTCACGTCAAAGACTAAAACAATAAATAAAAAAATCTATTAATTCTTAATGTTTCATTTTGAGAGCTCTTTCAATTAGTTTTAGTTGGTGATAAACGATAAGAACTTACCTGTGTTTGAGATTACAGCATATCATTGTTCAACAATCATATCTCAGATCGTTTTAATATCGATAGAACTTTATATAATTAAAACGTTATTACTACAGGTTCAAACAGGGCGGTAAGCTAGAACAGATAAATAAAAAAAAAAATCTGATCAGAAAATAAATGATAAATTTACCCACTTCAATTCTTAGTGTATCGTTATCTGATCTTAATTCAGAAACGACTTCCCTCTCGGAATCCTTTACATCTCTTCTAGTAAGAGGTTCCTCCTACTTATTTGTTATTTTTTTATCATATAGAATATTGTTTTAGTCCTACTCAATTAAAGTTTTGTGGATCTGGAAATATTTTTTGATTCTAGAGAGGTAGAGCAGCTCTACAGACTAATTAAAAGTTTCATAAACAATTAATCAACTAAATCAGAGTAAACTTCTTCAAGTGACAAGTTATGTTTCTTTATTGTAGTTACTTTTTATTCTTTTTTAGTTTTTAACAGACTTTTACAAGAGGAAATAAGGATCTGTCTACTTTAATAGATTTTAGCAGTTCGGATTTTCAGGTTAATTCTTTATTAGCTCGTCCATTGGTGGACAAGCGGTAAGTTTACATACACGGCAGATAGCCCAATGTGGCTTTGCTCTAAAAAACAGACAATTTACTAGTTCATTTTTGTTGTCACTTACGGGTCAATCCGTTTTTGATTTATTTACAAAACTGTTAGAAGGAGTAATGATTTGTTGGCTGAATTAGAGTATTCTCACCTCTTTTTTTGTTTAAAAATAAATGGTAAAACAAAACTGAAATAACACAAAACAATAAAAAATGTCCTACAAGAGTGTGTTTAGTTGAAGACATATTTCTGTGATTTAAAAAATACGGCGTCTCTATTATATTAGGATTCACTTATGTATTAACTTATTTTCCTTTTGAATCACCTAATAAAACCGTTGGCAAAAAAGGAGCTTGGTATATATATATATATATATATAATAAAG
>NW_013666792.1:41437-47364 GCF_000517525.1 Limulus polyphemus
TATATATATATATATATATATATAAAAGAAACAGAAGAAAAATTCAAAGTTCAATAACTCAACACTTTTATAACTGGTCGCGGTTAGGACAACTTATGTTCCCCTATGGATCAGCGGTAAGCTTCAAAACTTATAATAATAAAATTTGGGATTGGATCCCCGCAGCGCACACAGCGCAGATAACACATTGTGTAACAACAATATAATAAGATATTTTCTTAACAACAAAATATTTTTTAGGAAACTAAAAGCTTTCTCCCTGATTATTAAGCCTAACCAAGTTGTGAACTACTCTTAGGACTCCAAAAACATCATAAATACCGATGAGTAATAATAATGTTGTTAGTATAAGAACTTCTAAGTGAAAGTAATTAAGAGTTTAAAATGATATACTTACTACACTATATCTGCTATAACCAGTGGCAACGAGGCCTTTCGTCTCTACCAGGGTTCTGTAATCACTAAAAAGTTATAATTTTGTGACTGAATCAAATTGTAAATCGTCTAATGGTAATAATCTTCCTCGAGTTTAACTTTAATTATAAAGCTTTCATATTAATGTCTGAAGTAAAATAAAATACACATTAGTGAAGACTAATCAGTACCAAAGAGACTTTACAGGATTTCTCATAATAATATAGTGGCGTGGCACCATGAGTGTACTACTAACCATTTGACGTGTAATACCGGACAGATTTATGATTGGAAATATAAGCCACAGCCATTCCCGATGTAGAGCCAAATGACATACCATTTTGAAGAAGACAGCGAAAAACTACAGAAGCTTCTCGGCTACTAACAAGTTCCGAATCCTTATCTATAGCCAATCCGGAGCGTCGCTCTTATCTTTACAGACTTATAACATTTACATCCGAGATTTGATACCCGCCGTAGACAAAGCGCAGACAGCCCATGGTGTAGCTTTACTTTAACGAAATAAAAACAATATTTTTTTTCGTAAAAGAGAAAACCCTCCAACCACCTCCTCCCACCCACCCCGAAAAAACATTGCGATAAAGTTTAGCATATTTCCTAGTAGAGTTAACAAAATAGAAGGCAATGGTTTGAAGGTGTCGAAAGTTCGGAAGCTTTCATGAAAAATATGGCCAAAAAGACTTTTAGCCCACGTTCCTGACAGGTACCCCAATGCAACTCCAATAGACTCTGGAGCCTATGATCTGCTGAAACGTGGCCTGGAAGCCGACGTCAACATACAGTAGAGAGTCTGAAGAAAATTTGTCAAGATGTGTGGTCTAGGGCTGACCTTCGCTAAAGCTTATTACAACGGAAATTGGGGTATCAGTGTAATCATGACTAACAAAATGAACACAAACGATGTTGGATGAAGTACTTTCAAGGGCAGCACGGAACCTGGAACATTGTTCTTTATTAAATGCGATGAAACCTTAATAGTAGTTTAATTTATATGCAAAACTACTTGTAAAGTATTTTTTACAGTATAATGTGAAAGATTAATAATTAGTTTGGTCAGAATGAAGACAAATTGTTATCTCAGTACGACTTACATTTTAAATCAAACGGAACATACAGTATATATATATTATTTTTATTTATTTCTATGTGAGTTTGTACAAAAAATGTAATTACGTACACATTTTCGACTATAAGTGCTCATAACGAATGCTCTGCAAGTTAGTGAAAATTTATGTTAAAGATAAAATCCGTAAATTATTGTTTTGGATATTCTCGCAAAGCTACGCAAGGGCTATCTGCACTAGCCATTCCTAATTTTCAGCTCATAGACTAGAGGGAAGACAGCTAGCCAGTTAATATCACCAATCACCAACTCTAGGGTTACCCTAATCGAATAGTTGGACCTGGCTTACAACACACCCACTGCCCCAAAGTGTGAAACGCGATTTGTTTTTGCGGTAGCGGGATACAAACCATGAACCTTCAAACATGTAGTCCGGCACATTAATCGTTACGCCACGCACTGCCTACCAGTAAGTTAAGACTTAACCTTTGAGATAAACTTGTTGGCACGTCTCTGAAATTATGTAAGAATTATGTTTCATTTTGACATTGTGTTGAAGAGCGTCTATGGCTGGTTACTTGGTTCATTGTTTGTTTGTAATTAAGTACAAAGCTACACAATGCCTTTCAATAATTTTTTTCTGTGTCATGAGATTTTGCAAATAATTGTCATTTTGAAAATGTTTCCCAAGTCTCACACAGTGAAAATATGTATATATATATATATCCATGTAAATATTTTTACGACTTGACAACATAAACCAAAATCATTAGAACGATATAAAAAAAAGAAGAGGCCCTTGTTTTGTTTGATTCTCAACTTGTCTATGAAGTTCACGAAGAAATTTTATCTTAGTTTCTTCTTTACATGATTATACTTTCTAGAGAATGCGTGTCTAACTTTTCATCCTCGCTTGCATACGTCATTCTGGACACATTGTCATTACCTGAGTTAGGGGTAACTCGGCGACGAGCTTCGATACTGTTTGATAGATGACTCCTTAATCTGAAGCCAGGTTGCCACTAAAGAGTAATTAACAACCGCTTATAATGATACACTGCGAGTCAAACACCTGAATACGTCCAGCTCGAATGATGCATGGGGTTCTTCATCAAACGGTTTTGACACGTAAAAACTCTTCACTTAATGAAGCGCCGAACAAAATCTTCACTATAGCAAGAATCGAATTAGAGAGGCGTACCCATACCTGGGAACAGAAAGGCTTCAGTATAAAGTGAGAGAGTAATGGGTGGTCTTAAAACACTTGTCATCATAGACTGTAGTGCGTAACAATACTATGCATGCGGTTCAACAGACCTTGCGAAAACACGAGTTCGGTTATAATTTGTAAAGGAAGCATATGTTTCATGGGAAACATATAAGGTTAAACCAACAATAAAAACTGTTAAACCCTATCTCTTTCGAAAGGATATTTTTCTATTTCTGAAGAAGACAGCTTATCGAAAACGTTGGAATATCATCATTTTTTAAAAATGTGATTTACCAAACTATTTTGATGTTATTATTATTAAATTTGTCACGGACACTTGTTTGTTTTGTTGTTAAGCGTAAAGCTACACAATGCGCTCGCTATCTGTGAAACCCGGTTTTTAGCGCTAAAAGCCTACAAACTTACCGTTGAGCTACTGGGGGACCACAAACATTTAACTTATTGTTTTGCTGTAACGTTGTTTAATATCATTGTTTTTGTATTTAAATAAAATACATTTTGCTTTATCTTTGGATCAATCACAGTATAGCGTTTCTTTCTTAGACATTTACTAGTTAACCCTAAAAAACTATTTTGTGTGTGTTTTTAAGCAAATCTACATTGGTGTCCACCGCGGGGTAATCGAACCCCGGATTTTAGCGTTGTAAATCCATAGACTTACGGCTGTACCGCCGGGGGGGGGACTAATAAGCTAGACTCAGCCCTATCTTGTCTTCGTGTTTGATTTAATTTTAGTACACTAAATAATACAAATAAATAAATAAAAATCCGATCCATAAGAAATTGTATACGATGAATTACTTGGCCCGCATCTGAATAACAACAAAAGTGGAGTTCTTTGTAATACAGCGTTAGATGTAGCAGTGGCACATGCAGTGCTGCAAATCTTCCGTCACAGATGCTCACAACTGGCTTCTTTACAAATGTTGTTTGGTCCAGTATGCCAGTTAGCCACATTAGAATGTTGAACACAAATACAAGGTCTTTTTTTTTAACCCAGGTTAAGTGTTTTCGAGAAGAAAAAATAATTCTGCTTGCGTAGGATTTGGAGTAATTTATGTAATTGCACATTCTAGAAAGAGAATGAGCTCATAAATTTAGAGGAATGTTTAGGAACACTAACTCTTATCACAACAGTAACAAGAATATAAGAACTCCATTTAGACTGTCTGTTTTTAAACCAGTCTATTGGTCAATTTGAAGGGATAATTTAAAGTGTTTTTACTACAGCTCTGATGGGTGCGACCTGGTCAAAGCTGAGAAACATAGAGGGACAGACTGATATTTAATTTATGGACATATCTATCGAAACAAATGAAACGTCACCTTGTTTTTTTATTACATTTCCGGATTATGGGAAACATAACATCACATGGTATTTTTGAGGTTCTCGGACAATAAGAAATATGATACTATCATGGTCTGTCTGAAATTTTTAGCCTATGAAAGACACGACATCACCAAAGTCCTGAGATTTTCGAATTACAGGAAAGATACAATCACACCTGGAGTGTTGATTTGGAAACTACTATATTTACAGACATAACTGTTTAAACGTCTCCTATCCTATTAGGCCCTGCATGGCCAGGTGGTTAGGGCAATCGACTCGTAATCTGCGAATCCCCATCACATTAAACATGCTCACCCTTTCAGCCGTGGTGGCGTTATAATATTACGGTGAATCCCACTATTCGTTACTTGGTGGTGATGACTAGCTGCTTTCCCTCTAGTCTTACACTGCTAAATTAGGGACGGCTAGCGCAGATAGCCCTCGAGTAGCTTTGCGCGAAATTCAAACCAAACCAAACCTATCCTATCAAATCATTGCTCAGGATTATGGTTATCAAAGAAAACGCTTGGAAGCAAAAGCAATAGTTTGAAAAGTATAAAAGGTATTCTGCATAAATAAGAAAATATGTTTTATCGTAGGAGACATTTTCTTCTTGTTCATGAGAATTGAGATGGGCATGGTCTAATGGTTTGAGTGCAAGGAACGGCTAGCGCAGGTATCTCTCGTGTAACTTTGCGCGAAATTCAAAACCAACCAAACTGACCGCGGTCTTTGCACATATATACGGGAGGAGAGGAGGTTGATTGTGTTGTTATTACAAGTCGTGAATATTAAATAATCAAATCCCTATTGCCACTGTTGACTGCACTAAAAACCATGTCTCTTTCTCTGTTAACAGTTCATTCTGTTCTATCCAGTCGTTTCAATAATTTACACTTAATCATTAATCTTGACAGAAAAGTTTTGAGTTTCTGGAATAGTTTACAAATATTAACGTGGTCGTTGTTATGTAGGACTGTTCAAATAAATAACATGATAACTCTTAGTTGTTTTCCTTTAAAGTTCTTCCTTGTGTTTGTCCAATAAATTTGCAGTCACTTCAAAGCTTAAAATTATGTCTAAAAACAACGAGGTTTAGTAGTAAATGTGTAATGACTAACAGTCAAAATTCAATACTTCTGTTACCATTTGACAATATTTGATTATTAAAACCCATAGTAAATAAAAACAGTTTAGTAGACGACCATTATTCAATTTCTAGAACAAAGAATCTTCTTCATTTTTTTAGCATAATCGCTTCCAGTCTTTCAGACTAAGCGTTTAGAGTTATCTTATTGGCCATATTTAAAGTCACTATAAACATTTTAAACAGTTAATGTCATCCTAAAATGCAAGCTCTCTGCCCCCTGTTGGTCTATTTGTAACTATAATTTAGATACTGAAACATCAGGTTGTTATTAGAAGCAATTTTCTCCTAGCGTTACTTTTTTTAAACTGACTTCCAAGGTGACGATTAGGCTTAATGAGCGGTTTACCCTACCGTGTAATACAATAACTACATGTGAGGTTATTGGTCTTAATCATTATTTTGTGCTGTATCTCTTTAGTGTCCAACTTGTATAATATCGATAAGCACTATATTCTATGATAAATGAGTTTAAAGTATGATACATCTTAATACAATATCTGTAATGAAAACGATTACTCACATTAAGTATCTTTTTTTTTTAATTTGAAGTATATTTGATAATTTTCAATATATGGAGTGTCCCATAAGCCACTTAACGTAGGAAATATAACGGTTATTTGAGTTAAAGGAAATCACAGTGAACACAAGTGTTTAGATTGTTCGTACTATGACCATGTAGTACGATTCAGTATTGTTTGTTTGTTTTGAATTTCGCGCA
>NW_013666792.1:48139-49125 GCF_000517525.1 Limulus polyphemus
TCGAACCCGCGACCCGCAGATTGCGAGTCGAGCGCCCTAACCACCTGGTCATGCCGGGCCACGATTCAGTAACGAAATTATCTTGCCTCTCACGAAAAACATTGGCAGATAATTCTCCAGGTGTGAAGGAGTTACTTTAGTAGAAACAAAATAACATTTACAGCTAGGTGACATCCTTGGTCATCACACGCCCAAGCAACAAATTCTTTAAAGTCCATGATCCTGGATATAGGACAAAATCAAGTTATAATCAAAAGGTTGTGCTAACTCTGTTTCTATGTAAGACAGCTGATGATTTATTTTATTTTTTCTGTTTTATATTAAGTTTCAAAATACCATGCCTATTCGCGTGACTGGACGATTAGCGTTTTACTTAGAGAGGTTAGGTTACATTTCATAATGCTGACAACTGTAGCCTCAAGCCCATGTAAATCGTTCACGTTCCACCATCCAATCTTCTTACCCCTCACTGAGTATCTAAATGACATCATCATTAACGGACCACTAGGCTAGGATTTTGCAAATGTACTGAAACATATTATAGTAAAACGAATCCAATACGATCAAAACTTGTCCGACCTTGAGCTAAAAACCTACTTTTGTCTAAATCATCCTATTTATTTATTTATTAATAAATAATATTGTGTATTGTATTATGAAAGCTAGATTGAACAAATCAAGGCAGTGATTTTGTCCGAATATTGTTTATTCTCTCTCTCTCTCACGCCAACAAGTATATATATATATATATCATGAAACCCATTACCTTTTTTATTTTTTGTTTACCAAATGAGAAAATAATACGAAAAAAAGCCACATTCTATTCCTGTAAGGCGAAATTGAGAAAACTTTGGTTTAAAGAGAAACTATTTACACGCAACGCTGGAGGTCAATGTGGGACAAAAAACAACAACAGGTGTTGATCTTTAACTTCATAACAAAAAAAAAAAGATTAGCGACAGTTTGTTTGTTTGAAGTTAAGCACA
>NW_013666792.1:49418-52460 GCF_000517525.1 Limulus polyphemus
AAAAATATATACATAGATATATATAATGTTGTTCTGTTATATATATTGCCGTATTGAACCATAGGCAAATGCGTATTCTGAATGGAATCGGCACCCATGACCTTCTTACATCAAAGAATATAATTCAAAATCAAAGCAATAAGGATTCAAATTAAGTCTAAGATAAATAACAATTTGATTTCTTTTCAATAGTAATTATTTCAATGTCATATAACACTTTACATTGGCAATGCTCTGTGTTAAACAATATGAAGAGAAATGTATGTGCCAAAAAGGAAACCATCTTCCAAATTAAATATCCTAATACGAACTCAAAATACTTCCTAAATACACAAAGTATTAAAATGCATTTGTGATTCCGGTTATGTACATACTACGTTACCCTTTTCATAAGCCAGATTTGCATGTTTCATGATTTTTACATAATGTTACTATAAGACTATCTGCATATAGCTGTTCCTAACTTTGAAATAAAGACAAGAGGAAAGACAACTAGTCAACAAAACCTACTGCTAAATATCGGGCTACTCTTGTCTGATTAAATGGTGAGACTTCACTGTCACTCTTCTAACGCACCCACGACCCAAATATGCGAAACGCGTTTTTTAGGCAACGGGTATCTAACCAAAAATCCTCAGATTCATATTCCAGCTACGCTAACCACTAGGCCACGCTCGGCCCAAATATGTACAAATACCCGTTATCACTATGCATTAGTTGTGAAAGCAAACAGAAAAAAAAAGTTGTGGATATTTATATCAAAATTATGTATATTGATGAGCTCAGCTCTGATATGAGAAACATTAAGTCAAAGCCTACCCTTTTCCCGATCGAAGAATAAGTATCAATATCTGTAAATTTACAGAGTCTTGGTTACTCATGTGAACACTGGTCCATGTAAACCTGACGATCCGGTTTACTTTATTTGTTAAATAACTTTATGATATACGTAAACTAGCTCATTGAATTATTTTTGAAGATAGTTAATTATTTCAAATTTATTAAAATTACAGTCACGTAATAATAAGTAAGTTACCTATAAACATCAGAATTGAAGTTCTCAAGAAACTAGCAAGTAAATTAATCGTTATTGGTTTTAACAATTATTAGATAAATTACACATTGGGACAAGGTATAATTAAATTATGTATAATTTATGAATTAATTCAAGGTTTAGAAAGGCTTCCTTTATTTATGAGTCAAAACAGTTGGTAAGTTAACTTGCATTTTGTCTAGATAATATCCTAGCAACATGGTTACCTTTAAGCAATGCACAATCTGTAAATTTTGATAATCTAGCCAAATTACGCTTTCTTTATATATATATATATATGTTTATATAGTTATATATAAAACCTTGAAATGATTCATAAAATCTTCATTGTTTAATTACACTTTATTCCAATAATCAATTAATGTGTGATTCATTTAGTAACCATCGGTAACTACTAAGATTGATGGAAATAAATCAAACAAACAAAATATTTTACACTTTTATAGTCATAGTTTCCTTTTAACTTTACAAGCTACGGTATTGTTCTTAGTGTATAAAACATTACTTACCTTTTCAGCCCAGAGTTATATAATAGACAATTTGAAAATAATTGATTAATGAAATATTTCACAAATCGTTACTTAATTTTATAAACAACTCATCAGTTTATCTAACAAGTTGAATAATAGATGATTTAGTTCATAGATGAGCAAGCTAAACTAAATCGGGTTAAATAATCGTAACGTTTATTTCAATAATTTGTTAGTAGTTAGATAAAGTGTTTATTTGTTCATTAATTTAGCTAATTCAAATTGTGTGTCATTATTCACCGCAATGTTGTGATAAATGATACTTATTGGCACTATTTGGCCAATTCAAGTTATGGTTTATCAATACACTGTGCTAATTGATACTTATTAGCGCTATTTGGCCAATTCAAGTTATGGTTTATCAATATAGTTGTGCTAGTTGATACTTATTAGCACTATTTGCCCAATTCAAGTTATAGTTTATCAATGCAGTGTTGTTCAAAACGATACTTATTAGCACTATTTGGCCAATTCAAGTTATGGTTTATCAATGCAATGTTGTTATAAACGATACTTATTAGCACTATTTGGCCAATTGAAGTTATGGTTTATCAATGCAATGTTGTTCTAAACGATACTTATTGGTACTATTTGGCCAATTCAAGTTATGGTTTATCATTGCAATGTTGTTCTAAACGATACTTATTGGCACTATTTGGCCAATTCAAGTTATGGTTTATCATTGCAATGTTGTTCTAAATGATACTTATTGGCACTATTTGGCCAATTCAAGTTTTGGTTTATCAGTGCAATGTTGTGCTAAATGATGTACTAGTTATTAAAATGTATATATATCATGTACTAGCTGGTAAAATGCATACTTTAGCTATCATTTATCTTTATTTTCCATATAGGTAATAAAATGTATATCTTGTTATGTTTACTTAGTGGTACTGTTTGGCTAATTCAGTTCTGACTCATCATTAGTTTCTTATGGTCAGTTTATCGTACTCTATTGTTTGAATGCCACAAATTTGCTTATTAATTCATAACAAGGACAATATTTTTCGAATTTGTAGTGCATATTGGAGGGATTTAGATATGTTGGAAATAAATGAATCCGCAAGAACAAAACGTTGCCTTAGATAAAAAAAGAACTTTTCATTACTATCTGGAGATTAAAGATCGTCCCCCCTCTAACTTTATTACCAAAAGTACATTACTTAAATTGATGATTTCTTTAGTAATAAAAAAAATTATTTTATTACTTTTGCTGTGCTGTTTTATCGTAACAATTAATATTAGACAATTTTTTAAAAGTGAAAACAACAAAAACAAAACTCGTGAGTGAAAAGGAGATTACGGGACCACCAGTGAGCTACCCACAAGTACAGGCGGTCTCTGTCAATGTTCATTTATAAAGCTTCCCACCATACTAAATTATGAGAAGTACAAAAGTCAAATCTATCACAGACTTACAATTATTTACTAAATTTCGTAAGAAAGTCATGTAATAGT
>NW_013666792.1:53164-54241 GCF_000517525.1 Limulus polyphemus
TGATATTTTTATATTGTAACAATTAATACTAGATATTTTTATATTGTAACAATTAATACTAGATATTTTTAAGTGAAAAACTATAAGAGAAAAGAGTCTTTGAGACTGAAACTAAAAGAATAATCAGATATTATTAAACATGTTACGGTTGTATTTCTTTGGTTATATTAATAAAGTTTGAACATTTATATATTAGGTAATATTGAAAAAAAATAATTCATTATTTATATTATCACTCACGCTGGTTTAAACAGTGCAATCTAATTATTGTATAATATATGGTATGTATAAACAACATCACTAGTAATATGATGGTAAAATGAATATAATGAAAAAAAAAGTGTTTTTCTAATTTTTTCCGCACGTTCTGGAAGAATTCGTTGAAACGTTACGTAATCTCTGTTGCTGTTCGCAAACATATATTAATCATGCTTTAACTGTTTCGGATTTGCATAAAAAAAAAGGTAAATAAACAGCCATTAGTAACAACTGGCAAGCATACAAATCCAATGGAATATATATATATATATTCTGTTGTGGTGTATTACCAAAACAAGAACACTTCACGCGCCTAAAGATACCCTGTAATCACAAACGAAAAATCTATTTTATCGGGATAAAAAGGTGGGAATGAGAACATAATTGCTACTCAGGTTTTGACAAATATGTATGCTATACATTTTTCGTTGGTTATATTTAGCTGAAAAAAATAAACAGAAAATTCACAAAGTTAACTTACGTTATCTAAACTCCGCATGTATACATAAAATAGCTCTTGGGCGAATATCCACATTTCTGTGTCAAACTGTACTGGTAAAACAGCAGGTCTCTGACCTCAAAATAAAACACAGAAATATTAAAAACATTACAACAGAAATAAAATAATATGTTGAGTAGAAAATAAAAACTCAAAAGTTAAACAAAAATAAAGTAAATGGATAGAAGGAAAAATATTAAAGGACGTGGAAATAAGTTAAATGAGAATAGAGAAATTTAGTAAGTCGAATAAAATGGACAAAGAGAATAATTTTAATAGAAATGGAGAAATTTAGTAAGTCGTTTGTTTGTTTGTTTTGG
>NW_013666792.1:54655-60263 GCF_000517525.1 Limulus polyphemus
AAATGGACAAAGAGAATAACTTTAATAGAAATGGAGAAATTTAGTAAGTTGAATAAAATGGACAAAGAGAATAACTTTAATAGAAATGGAGAAATTTAGTAAGTTGAATAAAATGGACAAAGAGAATAACTTTAATAGAAATGGAGAAATTGAGTAAGTCGTATAAAATGGACAAAGAGAATAACTTTAATAGAAATGGAGAAATTGAGTAAGTCAAATAAAATGGACAAAGATAATAACATTAATAGAAATGGAGAAATTTAGTAAGTCGAATAAAATGGACAAAGAGAATAACTTTAATAGAAATGGAGAAATTGAGTAAGTCGAATAAAATGGACAAAGAGAATAACTTTAATAGAAATGGAGAAATTGAGTAAGTCGAATAAAATGGACAAAGAGAATAACTTTAATAGAAATGAAGAAATTGAGTAAGTCGAATAAAATGGACAAAGAGAATAACTTTAATAAAAATGGAGAAATTGAGTAAGTCGAATAAAATGGACAAAGAGAATAACTTTAATAGAAATGGAGAAATTGAGTAAGTCGAATAAAATGGACAAAGAGAATAACTTTAATAAAAATCTAAAAAAAAGGAGAGACAATAGGAATGAAGAAATGGAATAAGTTTGATGAAGGTAGAGAAAGGAAATGTGTTGAATAAAAGATGAATAATGATAATTTGGATGAAATAAAAAGAAAAATTGCATGTTATAAAGAATATGTCAAAATAGAGAGAAGTTAAAAGGAAGATGAAGACATAGAAAAATTGGAGCAAAAAATGGAGAACAAGTTTTAAAACGAAGATAATGGCAGGTTAAATGTTTACTTCTTGTTAAGCACAAATCTATACAATAGTTATCTGTACTGTGCCCACGGGTATCGAAATTCGGTTTGCAGCGTAATAAGCCTACAGATTTACCGCTGTGCCACTGGGGGAGAGAGACGGTAAAAAGGGATAAATTAAATATCGGATGAATAAATAGAATACCTTAAATGGGAGATGAAGGAAAGCACAAGCTGGATAAAAGCTACAAAATATACAAGTTTAGTAGAGATGGAGAAAAGTACAAATTGAATAACCAATTCCAAAAAAGGAAAACTTGAGTAGAAAATGAAAAGAACAGTAAAAACAAGGCACGCGAAGACGAGATAGAGAAAATGAACAAATCAAATAACAAAAATTAAACTAAGTTTTTGGTTAATGTGACACCAGCACGTGTGTTAAGGTCACGATGTAGCCTTGTTGCATTGACATACACTTTGAAGCAAAAACCATTTCCACGTGTTTGCAGATCAACCTATTACTAAGCAGACAAAGTTCACCAAAACACTTCATTGAAAAGTGAAACCCACTTCTCTATACAAAGCTTCTGTTTGAGAAGAAGAGTTTAAGATTCAAGATGCTCTCAATTTTAGAGTTTTGTAACGAATACTCCAACCTAACGCGCATTTCGTATGACATTAGTATGATATACAAAAATCACAATTTGTATTCGGTTGTTAGCGCAATGTTAGAATTTTGTTATATGTATTTGGAGAATTATAACCATAGCGGAGCGCTAAGTAATCTGTTGATCTTGAGTTTATGACATACGAATTTACTTGTGAAATATTTTACTCCATGGGTGCGAGTACCTAGTGGGACTTAAAACAGTATGCAATTAATTGTCACGAAAGAGCTTCATCATGACTAAGAACAGTCAATGTTCTCCTGTGTAACAAACACCTTACAGTACTTGGTATAGAGATTACATATATGGAATAGCTAGCAGGTAAGCTAAGAGAGATCCGCCTTATTATGACGAAATGATATTATCACAATGACGTAGTATTAGTGATGATTCCTGGTTGGACCGCAAGGTGTCTTGACTCCCTTAAAACCGACAGCAACAACAACAGGTTGCTAGTAAACGGCACTATTTGGGTGCTGCTACTTAACACACATACAGACATACTCTTGCTTGATCCAAACGCTCAAACCTTTCAAGGGAGGAGCCTGACGCCAAATCAGTGACTTTCTCCCAGATTCCTAGGGGTGATTCACTTCTACTTTCTGACCAAAACTACTGCGAAGAAATGAGAGATTATTCATTCTTTTAAACACGTTCTTCTTCTTTCGCCGTGGGTGGAAAAACAAGACTCGAGAGGGACTACTTGCTTCAGTTCATTTGATTATAAGGTGGGTAAACTTTCATTCATTATCTAAAATATCAAATTTAAAAGCAGTTCATCCATATAAATTTGAAATCACAAAGAAATGTTTATGCATTTTATTTACCTGCTTTGGTTCTGTCTTCTCAAATCGAAAAGTATTTAAGGTAACTGCTCATAGAAATAAAATAACTTCAAGAAAATAACACACCCCAGTGCCATAGTGGTATGTCTGCGGCCTTATAACGCTAGAAACCGGGTTTCGATACCCCTGGTGGGCAGAGCACAGATACCTTAGGGTGTTGCTTTGCGCTTAAGTACAATAAAAAACTTTTTTTTTCGTTACAGCTTTTATTTGACTTTTAATAGACAACGTAAACCTAAAGATACTTTTTCTGTGTTATTCTATTTCAAAGCTATATGTACACAGCTTCCACTTGGCCCCCCAGTGGCACAGCGGTATGTCTGCGAACTTACAATGCTAGAAACCGGGTTTCGATACCCGTGGTGGGCAGAGCACAGATAGCCCATTGTGTAGCTTTGTGCATAAATTCAAACAAACAAAGCTTCCACTTGAAGTAGGAAAGCTAAAGTTTAAAAATAGCATTGATTAATATTTTGTACGACGAAGTTGATCTACGACTAAGACGTTTTTTCGTAATTATTCAAGTTCATTTGTAAACCAGTTACATGACAAACATTTTTCAACAAAATACTGTATGTTACTTTCATATCTAGTGTGAGAGAAGGGGTGGGGGAGCAGATAAGGAAATGAAATTATATCTTGGCTCTTACGTAGTGAACAGTTAATAACCCAGTCACTATTTCCTGCTCGATTGGCTTGACTACCAACACTATCGTTAATTAAGGGTTTTCTGTACTGAACTTGTTTTGATAAGTTATCATATTTTCAGAATTTATTTTTTATTGTATCAAAACAATCCTTTGACGTGTGATTTCAGAAATATATTTTCTATTATATCAAAGCATTGATTTGCGGTTGGCATACAGTAGGCTTAAGGATCTAACTATTTTTTGTCGATGTTAAAGTAATTTGAATGAACTAGTCATAATTTGAAAGTAAAAAATCATCTAGATTGAAACCACCATAGAAGATGAGTTTTGTGAGAAACGTTTCATTTTGCAAACCCGTGTCAATATTAATACGCAAAACTACAGACTAAATATTGAAGGTAGAATGTTAAAAATAAAATCCCATCTTGGTGTGTTCAACACGTGAATTGTTACACTCTACTCAACTCCCGCGACGCTATATTTGAAATATACAGCTTTGTCGACTCAACTTGAAAATAACGCAAATAAAAAAACGCTTACGACAGCAGACGTGATATCACAGAACACAGCCAAAATTCAACATTATTAGTTGTACGGATCAATTTATTTGTTTCGGAAATTCCAACAAAACTACACAAAGGCTACTTTAGCCGTCCCTAATTTTCAACTGATAGACTGGAAGAGAAGCAGCTAGTCAAAAGCTTCCACCAACAATTCTTAAAGAAGCAGCTAGTCAACATCTTCCACCAACAACTCTTAAGCTACTCTAATGGAATAGTGGTATTTGATCACTCTTATAACGCACCCATGGCAACAAAGTGCGGATGAGGTTTCAAATACAAGCAGAATATCTATAATATTTTCATTCGAACAAATCATAGCTTATAAACGCTTTCATTATTTACTGCAAACACTGTCATAATTTACTGTAAATGCTATCATACTTTTATCGCATTATATGTTTGTATTTTTATAATACTATGTATATATTGTACCTTGGGTTTTTATGATGTAATTTTACTTTTATATCTTTTTGACCTTCTATCTCATTTATACTCTCATTCGTAAATATGAATTATTAATCACGCGTTTGCAAAAAGACAATTTTGTTTTTTTACCACCAGATGGGTCTGAAGAGAGTTTCACTTGTTCAAGTTTACTGGCGAGCAAGTGACAGATTTTGTGAAGATAGGGTTGAAATTAACCCACAACATGTGCAGGAAAATGGTTCAAATTAATACGAAATCTATGTAAAGAAAGAGATAAAATTAATCCATAGACTAGGAGAAGAAAAGGTTTATACACAACTTGTTTGAAAGAATAACAATTTATCAACAAACTGGAAGACGAAAGAGCTAGAGTTAATCACAGCCAGTGTGGGGAAAATGGTTAAAATTAATCTAAGAACTGGTTAAGAAAAGGGCTAATGATAATCTTCAACCTCTTTGTGGAAGGAATTGAAATTAAATTGCAAACTTGGAGAAGAAGCAATTAAAATTAATCCACAACCTGAATGAGAAAAAGGTTAAACTTAACTTACAATCTGAATGAGGAATACGGTTAATTTTAACCCTTTAATAAAGTATTTCAACCTTTGAAATATGAAATTCAATAATATGTAAGGGTTAACCTAATTTCTGTATTGGTAATACGAATAATATTTTGTTTGTTATGAATTTCCGCAAAGCTACACGAGGGCTATCTGCGCTAGCCGTCCCTAATTTAGGAGTGTAAGACTAGAGGGAGGGCAGCTAGTCATCACCACCCACCGCCAACTCTTGGGTTACTCTTTTACCAAGGAATAGTGGGATTGACCGTCACATTATAACGCCCCCATGGCTGAAAGGGCGAGCATGTTTGGTGTGACGGGGATTCGAACCCGCGACCCACAGATTGCGACTCGAGCGCCCTAACCGCCTGGCCATGCCGAGCCGCGAAACAAATAATGACACTAAAAGCATTATATTTCAAATTTCAATGGATTTGTGGTGAATTGATAGATATATAAATCCAATCTACAACCCCTGTTGTGGTTTAAGACTAAAACCTTACCGTTCTGGACAAAACAACATTTTAATTATAAATAAACAAATGCATTATATTCGTAAAATCTTTCATTTATGCATTTTGCAATTGTTTAATGTATTTAAATAGTTACTGCTCATTTTCTATAGTAACTTGGGTCGCAATATCGGACCATGTAAGAAAAACGGTTAAACATGAACGCATCTAACCGCAGTTATTAAATCGTTACAACAGATATATATGCATGTGTTTAGCTGCTAATATTCAACTGCTACATCAATGTAGACGACAGATATATATGCATGTGTTTAGCTGCTAATATTTAACTGCTACGTCAATGTAGACAACAGATATATATATGCATGTGTATAGCTGCTAATATTAAACTGCTACATTAATGTAGACAACACATTTACACATGTCAAGCTGCTAATATTAAACTGCTACATTAATGTAGACAACAGATACATATGCATGTGTATAGCTGCAGATATAAACGGCTACATTAATGTACACAACACATTTACACATGTCAAGCTGCAGATATTAAACGGCTACATTAATGTACACAACACATATACATATGTCAAGCTGCAGATATTAAACGGCTACATTAATGTACACAACACATATACAT
>NW_013666792.1:61081-72053 GCF_000517525.1 Limulus polyphemus
TATTAAATGGCTACATACGTGTTTTACAACCGTACATACACGCTCGTGTCTAGCTGAAGATATTAAATGGCTACATACGTGTTTTACAACCGTACATACACGCTCGTGTCTAGCTGAATATATTAAATGGTTACATACGTGTTTTACAACCGTACATACACGCTCGTGTCTAGCTGAAGATATTAAATGGCTACATACGTGTTTTACAACCGTACATACACGCTCGTGTTTAGCTGAAGATATTAAATGGCTACATACGTGTTTTACAACCGTACATACCCGCTCGTGTCTGGCTGAAGATATCAAATGGCTACAGTTGTCTGTAGAGAATCAAATACCTTAAACAGGAATCTAGAAATATTATTGGACGATGATAAGATATGGCGAAAATTTTGTATAAAAATTAACAGCCTTTCGCGAAGATTCGGGGTTTTAAATATTTCACTGAAGATAGTTACAATAAGCCTCATGTTAATACTTATAAACAGAAGTGATTTACTACGAACGTAATTAAAACAAGAAGATTACTTCTGCCTGTAATTGAGGATTTCCTTTCGGCTAAAGTCTAGGTTAGTTAAGTAAGTTCTTTGGTATGAAATGGAATATTTTATTTTTTATTCGAATCGTAATCGACCCTACATTTTACCCTGAATTTAAGGTACTCTCATCTATCCTGCTATGTGACGTTCGCTTATGACGAGCTTAGTATATTTATCGTTTTATAGAGCGGCAAGTATGAAAACGTTTGTACCTCGGTGGAATAGCGGTAAGTTTTTGTACTTACTATGCTAAAATCTGGGGTTCGATTCTCCGCTGTGTACAGAGAGTAGATATCCAATTGTGTAAGTTCGCGCCATAAAGAACAACAATGAAGACGTTTTAATGTTTTGTTCTTAACGCGATGTTAACCGTTTCTTTGTAGTTTCAGAGCTTAAGGCCTACGTAATAGACTTACTGAGTCGGACAGCATTACTTTAAATTGTACTCGCTGTTGCCATAAAACTTAACCGATCTAATAAATTATTTTGATATTGATGTTGGTGAGCAAAGCACTTCTTATAATCTAAAGCAGAACTATCAATTATTCTAAATCACTTTGACTTGTTAAGGTGTGGCATTATTTTTTCTCAATTATATACGTTTTGATATTATATGCTAAAGTATATCGAAAATATAATATAAGCGATCACGTTATATTCAAACATAGTACTGCAATATTTTTGAAACTTCATGGGAGTTTGCCTTGTCAGCGAGTGTATTGTCAGTAGTAGTTGTCAAGAGCCTTTACTGTCGGTAGTAGCTGTCAACAATTTTACAGTCGGTAGTAATTGTCAACGAGTTTACTGTCGGTAGTAGCTGTCAACAATTTTACAGTCGATAGTACTTGTCAACGAGTTTACTGTCGGTAGTAGTTGTCAACAATTTTACAGTCGGTAGTACTTGTTAACGCATTTATTGTTGTTGGTACTTGTCAACAAATTTACTCTCGGTAGTACCTGCCAAAGAATTTATTGTCAACAGTACTTCTAAATGATTTTTTTGTCAGTACTACTTGTCAACGAAGTTCTTGTCAACGGGTTTACTGTCAGCGGTATTGTCAGTAGTAATAATCAACGGGTTTAAGTGGTGTTTGTCAACAAGTTTACTGTTTAGTACTTTTCAACGAATTGACTATCACTGGTACTTGCCAACTATTTTACTGTCAGAAGTATTTGTAACGAGTTTACTGTTGATGATACTTGTCAACGAGTTCAATATCGGCGGTACTATAAACAAGTTTAAAATCGGTATTATATGTCAATGGGTTTACTGTTAGTAGTACTTGTTAACGCATTTATTGTTGTTAGTACTTGTCAACAAATTTACTCTCGGTTGTACCTGCCAAAGAATTTATTGTCAACAGTACTTCTAAATGATTTTTTGTCAGTACTACTTGTCAACGAAGTTCTTGTCAGCGGTATTGTCAGTAGTAATAATCAACGAGTTTAAGTGGTGTTTGTCAACAAGTTTACTGTTTAGTACTTTTCAACGAATTGACTATCACCGGTACTTGCCAACTATTTTACTGTCAGAAGTATTTGTAACGAGTTTACTGTTGATGATACTTGTCAACGAGTTCAATATCGGCGGTACTATAAACAAGTTTAAAATCGGTATTATATGTCAATGGGTTTACTGTTAGTAGTACTTGTTAACGTGCTTACTGTTAGTAGTACTTGTCAGTGAGTTTACTGTCGTTGTTGTTTGTTATTAAGCACAAAGTGCGAGCTGTGCCTTACCCACAACGGGTATCAAAACCCAGTTTCTAGCAGTATAAGTCCGCAGACATACCACTGTGCCACTGGGTGGCGAGTTTACTGTCAGTAGTACTGGTCAACAGGTTTAGATGGTATTTGCCAATGAGTTTACAGTAAGTAGTACTGATCAACGGATTTGATGGTGTTTGTCAACGCAGTTACTGTCGGTAATACGTGTCAAAGAATTTACCGTCAGCAGTACAGTCAACGAAATTACTGTCAGTAGTACTTGTCAACGAATTTCCGTCAGCAGTACTTGTCAACGAGTTTACTGTCGACATCACTTGTCAACAAGATTACTATCGTTAATACTTGTCAACGAGTTTTGTGTCGGCGGTACTAGTAAACAAATTTACTGTCGGTAGTTCTTGTCAATGAATTTATTTTCAGTAGTACTGGTCAACAAGTTTATTATCGACGGTACTTGTCAACGAGTTTACTTTTGATGGGATTTGTCAGCAGGTTTACTATCGGCTGTACTTATCAACAAGTTTACTGTCAGCAGTACTTGTCAATGAGTTTACTGTCGGCGATATATGTCAACGAGTTTACTGTCGGAGATATTTGTCAACAAATTTATTGTCGGCGATATATATCAACGAGTTTACTGTCGGAGATATTTGTCAACAAGTTTATTGTCGGCGATATATGTCAACGAGTTTACTGTCGGAGATATTTGTCAACAAGTTTATTGTCGGCGATATATGTCAACGAGTTTACTGTCGGAGATATTTGTCAACAATTTATTGTCGGCGATATATGTCAACGAGTTTACTGTCGGAGATATTTGTCAACAAGTTTACTGTAGGCTGTATTTGAGAGCTACTCACGTAGAATTATACTAATGGTAAATAAAATAGAAACTCACGGATGCTATTTTAGTAATCAGTTGCAAGCATAGAAATCAGTATTGGTGGTTTATTGGATTTTAGAAAAAAAAATTTTTTTACATTTATTATTTATCCATACAGAGCAGGATTAGGGACTTGGAGATGAAGGGACAAATTTTGTAATAGGTGGGTGGGTGGTGGGAAGCCTCAAGAATTGAACTTCATAAATGAGTAAAATACAGTTCAATACTTTCTGAACAATACACAAACACAAACGAAAGGTGGATAATATACAAAATACTATTTATAATTCATAATAAATGTAAAGTAATAACTTATGCTAATTAGCTTATTGCAGTTTTTATAAGTTATATAATAATAAATTATGTTTAATTATTTTAAATTTGTTATCATAAAGTTTAAGTGTAATTGAAAATAACAAAAATAAAAATATATAGAGGCAAACTTGTGTTAATTATTTTCTGCATTTATATATTCACACAATAAATATGGTTATCAAAAATTCACTTGATTAAATTTATATCAGTTTGCATCTTCGAGATTCGAAGTGCGGATCATAGAACAACAAATGGCGTAAGCGATATCCCTCACCTTCAACCAAGGGGTTTCACGTCTGGTAAGGAGGGGGAAGGGGTAATCAGCCAGTGAATCCCTTAGAAAAAATGGGTGTTGTCACCACCTGCTAACTACAGAGAACAGCGATGAAGAAGTGGACGAAGTATGTGATCAATCACTTGGAGGAACATATGGAAGGAGAGGAGGGAAATGCTTATTTAGTAGTGATTGGAAATTTGAACGCAGTTGTGGGAGAATTCAGAGTGAGTCAGAAACTGGACAGTTTTGGGAGCTTAGCTGTAAAAATGAGAAGTTGGGGAAGTTATGTAAGAAAAATATGATGATGTTGACAATTATATAGTTTAGGCATTAAAAGCGGCACAGGTGTACTCGGTAAAAGCCGGGAGATCAACTTGATTAAATTTTGATTTGATAAAAATATCGGGACTCCTGGTGTCGAGACTATGGCTACTCTTGTGGTAATGAAGACAAGATGGCGATTGAAAAGAATCAAAGAACGCAAAAGAGTAAAAAGAGGTAATAAGAGCTGTTGGGGGAACCTGTGGAAAAAAGTTTAGAAAGGGGGTGGAAGAAGAACAATAAATGCAAGAGACTTATGAAATTATCGAAGGGTATTAGTGTAGACTTAAGAAAGTGATGAAAGCAAGTCTAATGAATAATATCAGACAAGTGAAGAAAAAATAATAAGAAAAGAATAGGTGCTAGAAGAGATGAAGAAACACCGGATTGGAAGATGGTCAACACCGAGGCAAATCGCCAAATGTATATAACGTTGCACAAGTTGAGTAGAGAAACTAGATAACTAAACGAGAGGTGCTGGTAAGAATAGTGTAAATAATTCAAATAAATGGAATGTGATGGTGAACCAGATCTTATATATATGAAAAAAGTAAGAAAGATCTCGGGCACTAGGAGACGAAGAATCAACAATAGCACTGTCATCAATAAAGAGGAAAACTCCTGACGGAACCAAGGAATGTAAGAGACAGGTGGAAATATTCATTGAAGAGCTATACGAAAAGGGCAACAAAGTAAAATAGATTGATATAGAAGATGTAAACGATGTTGATGTCGATTATCTTTTTCCTTACAGAAAGATTTGAAGAAAGGATTGGATGAAATGTTACCAGAAATTATAAAGAAGCTCTCGAATAAGAAGGGAAGGGAGAATTTATGAATATCTCGGCGACTTTATGAGATTGATAATGATTCACTTAGAGAAGAAGTCAAATGCAAGGATATGCAAAGATCGCCCAACAATAAGTTTGATTTCACGTGCATCAAAGATCATTCTGAAGATTCTAAGAAGAAGCGTTGAAGCAAAGGATTATATTAGCAACAATCATTTTGGCTTTCTAATAGGTTGTAGAATGTGAAACGCAATTGGAATTAAAGAAGCCTCGAGCACGATAAAGATTTCTATTATGTTTTGCATAAATTGATGAAGAAGATTCATAGAAGGACGGATTCAAAGGAAATGACCTAAGGGTAGAAAAAGAAAGGTGGTCATATACAAACTGAGAAATAAGGGATAGTGTAGGTGAGATTAAGAGCAGAGAGTTGAGGGAGGAGTTGTTGAACCAGTTAGGTTCAACATTCTTCAATTAACTTAGACGCTAAAAAAGGGTTTATGAACGCTCTGAACCATAAAGCATAGGAATCAATAAAACATTAGTAGGACTAAGATTACAAGTGTGTTTATGTTTGGTGGTGGTGAAGCAAGGTGGAGATGTTTGGTGATGGTCTTAAAAAAGGTTTTGCGAAATGTACTTTGGAAGTAATCTCACGCATTCAATGATATTGCTGTTTTTGTGTTGTAATTTAAATTTCTTGTAATTAAAATACTGTAACTTAATTTGGCAATATTCTTCAAATTATTAGAATCAAATTAGACATATAAATACCAAATTTTAGTCGTGCTGTAGATAGTAGGTTTCTTAATCTATAGTCTGAATCCTTCCTAATTTGATTCTATGTTTGATTATTTCTTGATATTGCCTATAAATGTATTTTGCTTACAACTGCAGTTTAGTGAATGTTTCTCGTGTATCTCCTGAAGAGAAGTGTTGTTTTCGCTGAGTTTTTACACTCTCCTATACAAAACCTGTTTAAATAACAATAATTTCAATAAGTTAAATTTATTACTACAGTAAAGTTCTTAAAATAGCACAACAAAGATCTCTTACTTGAAAGACAAAGATTGGCAATGTCTCATTTTTACTCGTCTGATCGAAAATCATTTCCAGTGACTGTGAAGGTACTTAGAGAATATAATAAATTATTCTATTGTATTTTGCAATAAAAAGTAGACACACGGGCAACCGGCACTGCTGATTAGTTTGCCCTTCCCTACTCGAGAGCTATCTGCGCCAGCTGTCGCTAATTTCGAAGTGATAGGCTAGAGGAAAGGCTAGTTAACACCACCCACCGCCAACTCTTAGGTTGCTCTTGACCAACGAATAGTAGGATTGAACTCACATTATAATGCCCCCACGGCTGAAAAGGTCGAACATGTTTAGTGATGGGTTTCGATCCCGCGACCCGCAGATTGCGAACTGAACGCCTTAACCACCAGGTCCCCTCCCCCCTCTATTCAGCAAATAGGGATAGCCATGCCTGAACTTTGCGATCTCTAACCTGGCCCTTTATTCCATTTGTCGCACAAGTTGAAAATACCCAATACTAATATTAATTAACAGCTTGACTTTAAAGTGAGCGAAATTTTGTCATTATTTATTCTTAATGAGAATAATGTATTTTAGTTACACCTATAGAATCATTGTGCGCCCTTCGAATCATTTTCACTCGGCTGAGAAATTATATATCTACATTCAGTAGAAAAAAAGATACATTTATTATATTCAAATCAATAAGTACTTGAAAATGTTCCCTTTCTTTGCTAACTATGAAACATTCATTTCAAAGTGTTTTATATGAATAAAAAAACTATATGCACTTCTTGTCCCATCCGATAGTCAAAATAAACACACATACGTTAATACGATCCAGCTTATTCAACACTAAATACAAAAGGGGGGGGGCACGACTAGATAAAGAAAACAAAAAATATACCCACAATTGCTAAGAGTGGCCCAGTGGTATGTCCGCGGACTTATAATGTTAGAAATCGGGTTTCGATACCTGTGGTGGGCAGAACACAGATAGCCCATTGTGTAGCTTTGTGCTTAACTTGAAACAAACAAACAAATCGTGTCCCCAAGTGAATCAGTGGTAATTTAACTAACGTTCAACGCTAAAATCCGGTGTTTGATTCCCAGTGGTTAGAAAGCGCGCAGATAGCCCGTTGTGTAGCTTTGTGCTAATAAAACAAACATTTATTCGTTTCAGTTGTTCGCCCAAAGCTACACAAGAGCCATCTGCGTTATATTTTCTTAATTGTGAATTGAATTGGTAGACTAATCAAATAGTGGAATTTGACCATCATTCTTGTAACATGCCCACAATTCCAAAGTACGGAATGCGATTAGCGGCAATGGGGTGCAAACCATGGATCATTGGATTCGCAATCGGATTCACGCTAACCATTTCCTTTATCTATTTCCTAATGGTAGTCTTTGGTTTTATTTAATTTTGTAAGCCTTAAAACACCAGCTCAGCATTGAAATAGACTCATAAATTCACCAGTGAAAATAAAATTTCAAAATATACGATTTAAACGTTCGAAAACAACAAGCCAATATTTATGATAGAAATCATGTTAACTGCGGATATTATTATTATTCATATTCCTCTTAATTTTTCCATTGTGAACTCAAAATAAGAAGCATGTGAAAATAGCATTTCAGATCCATCTTTTTGTTTCCTACGAGGCACTACAAAAACTCCTCAGTTAGATTGTATACATAAAAGGTATTTCAGAGAATATTTTGCTTCTCATCATCCAACTCAACTGACGAGTTCTGGTATTAACGAAAGGCCTCTTGGGCAGTGATTTGTGGAAGACCGAAGATATAAATCTGAAATGCTATATTTACTCGCCTCTGATCTTGGATTCGCAATGACCAAATTAAGATGAATGCGGAAAAAATATATAGTCAACGAAATTTTTATCACAAGATTTAGGCCTTTTTTCTTTAAAATTGCAAAATACTTCATTGTTTATTAGCATATTGAGCTTTTAACAATGAATAAAACAATAAAAACAAATTTGCATGATTGGAATTATTTCTTCTAAATTCCTACAAAATGTTTTCTCTTAAATACTAATTTTTTTTATTCTATTATACAATTATGGGCCATTCCATTACTAACTTCTCTGATATTCTTCAAAAATCCACTTGTGCGATTATCCACAAACGTAGGACTTTCTAAAAGCACACACGACCCATTTCCTTGTAACTTGAGGCCTGGAAGATGATAATTACATAGAAGTTTCAAAATAAATTGCAATCAAATGACTACAAATTTCAACCTTATATTCTGGAGTTTTAATTAACACGGAAATTGATATGCTTGATTTAATTTTTTTTTTCGAGAATAAAGGTTAAAGTTGAAAAGAAAATTCTCCGTTTTTACACGCAGTAAGAGAAAGTGTAATTTTTAACGAACTTGACACGTGCCCTTGTGTGCTGACATTTTTGTTTTACATAGTACCTCGTAAATAATGTTTCTTATCTGAATGCTGATACAAAAAAACTGTTCAGAAACAACAGCTACGAACAAACATACGTTATCAGTAAATAAGAGAACCCCCAAAAGTTAATTATTATTGTAATTAGTATTTAAGAAAGGTTAGAACACATAACACCAAAAGTAATTAACCTTAAATTATGAAATTTACTTAATTAAAAGAGCTTTAGCATCGTGAGCTGAGCTCATTCTTTATCAGTTACAACTTTACCTACCGCGGAGACAGAATAGGAACAGAAAAACAAAGCAAAAGCAGGCTAGCAAACCAGTTTGTGGAACAAGAGACCTATCCCTTCCTGATAGCGTGAGTTACGCATTGTTAGCTGATTGATTTTTCTATCATAAGTTCATTCCCGTGAACTTTCCTGGTGTATCTTGGAACGATCTCTAAATTTGTGTTTGCAATGAAAATGTATTATCATTTAGTTATGATTATGTGTTGTTGTTGTTTGTTGAACTTCGCACAAAGCTGTTTGAGGGCTATCCGCGCTAGCCGTCCCTATATTTGAGGTGATTGACTGGAGGAAAGGCAGTTAGTCAACACCACCCACCGCCAACTTGTGGGCTACCCTAACAGATTATGGCAATTTGAATATCTTTCTTACAACGAACCCACGGCGTCAAAGTGCGGAGAGTGATCTTTTATTTATTTTTTCTGTAATGGAGTTTGAACCATGAAACCTCGGATCCACAGACCGGCACACTGACCACTTGGCCATGAAACCTTAGATTCACAGCCCGGCGCACTGACTACTTGGTCATGAAACTTCGGATTCACAGTCCAGCACACTGACCACTTGGCCACTCTCAACCCAAATAAGAGTGTTGAGGATCTTTAATTTAATAAATATGCTTAAAAGGAGGAATATTCACTAAAAAATGCCAATTTGCATTTATTCTAATTGTGTTTTGCGATATTTAGCTGAAGTGTCGTGCTATGTTACATAGTCTGTAAAAAAGAACAACATGTTTTATTCCAGAATTATACTAACTTGAATATCTGCACGCTCCGTTTTCGCTCTGTCTATAACTTCAACATACTTGAAAAACGTTTCTAAATCCTAGCTTTTATTACGGTACTTTTAGAGACGACTGTTTTTGTTTATTCAAAGTAATTTCTATTACATAAGCTATTATCCTTTTTTGTTATTTTATAAATAATCATGTTTATAAGTTCCTGAATGTGTCTCTCTCTTAAGGTTAAATTATTTTCGTACTAGTTATATAGTTCTAAATCATTTCAATGATAGTTATTTTTTCCGAGGGTAAGGCACTACCACTTGCAATTAATTTATGTTGCACTATTGTAAAAAAACAATTGCATGTGGTTTTATTACGAACAAACAAACAAATTTATACTTCTAGGCTTAATAAATAAATTCAATGAATTTGTTTCTTTGTAATTAAGCACAAAGCTACATGATCGGCTATTCTGTGCTCTACCCACCAAGGGTATCGAAACCCGGCCCGCTGTGCCACTTCAATTCAATGAAGGCTCGAAGTAAAAACACCATGTTTTTAAACTTTCCGAAAATAGTAAGTTAAAAGTGAAATTGCACTCCACGTTTAATGCCGTATTTTGTTTACTGTTTCCACACTATATGATTATCTTTTTCTAATAAGCATACAAAGACAGCAACACTACAGTACACTTTGTAAATGAAAGATGTTGCTGTTTTATAAACTATAAGTTAAACAATTATTTCCCATTACAAATAATCTAGGTTAACATCGTAGAACTGTGCGTGTTATTCCGTGATAGAAATTCACATTCTATCGTTACTTGTGTTGTTTAAGTTAAAGTATCATAATTCACTATACCTTGAAAATGTATTTTTATACAAATAATCTTGGTTAACATCGTAGAACTGTGCGTGTTATTCCGTGATAGAAATTCACATTCTATCGTTACTTGTGTTGTTTAAGTAAAGGTATCATAATTCACTATACCTTGAAAATGTATTTTTTATACAAATAATCTTGGTTAACATCGTAGAACTGTGCGTGTTATTCCGTGATAGAAATTCACATTCTATCGTTACTTGTGTTGTTTAAGTTAAAGTATCATAATTCACTATACCCTGAAAATGTATTTTTATACAAATAACTTGGAGAAGTTACTGTTTATCTTATGCCTGAAATATTTGTTTAACTTAAGGCCATTGTACACGAGTATAATTCTTGCAAACAAGCTATATAAGAACGTTTGTCTAAGCAATTTATTCCAGAACGTATTCAGATTACATTGATTCTAACAATGTCTTTGAATGTACTCGATCTTCGTTGTTTCTGATATATAAATAGATTCACTTTTTAATAAACCTTTATCAGATTATCATTTAATGTCTTTTTGTTACCTAGGTGCACATCCTACCATCCACCACTAGGAGATTTCCTTTTCTGAAAACCGACAAGGCAACTAATTTCACGACATTGTTACCTAGGTGCACATCCTACCATCCACCACTAGGAGATTTCCTTTTCTGAAAACCGACAAGGCAACTAATTTCACGACATTTGTTACCTAGGTGCACATCCTACCATTCCACCACTAGGTAGATTTCCTTTCTGAAAACCGACAAGGCAACTAATTTCACG
>NW_013666792.1:73053-76283 GCF_000517525.1 Limulus polyphemus
TCCTTGGACCGTAACTATTCCTACCATACCTACCAACTAGGAGATTACCTTTTTACTGTAAAACCGACAAGGCAACTAATTTCTACGACATTGTTACCTAGGTGCACATCCTACCATCCACCACTAGGAGATTTCCTTTTCTGAAAACCGACAAGGCAACTAATTTCACGACATTGTTACCTAGGTGCACATCCTACCATCCACCACTAGGAGATTTCCTTTTCTGAAAACCGACAAGGCAACTAATTTCACGACATTTTTCAAGTGCTATATTGGAGAACACTTATAGCACTTTACCTCTGCTTCTACTTGGTAAACCCAATATCATCTTCAGGGCTCAACTGATTAGTGCCTTCAATTTATGGTTACATTCTTAGAATATCCTGAATAGATTAATGTGAGTTCGTGTGCGTTTCCCAAAAGCTGGAAATAATTAAAGCTGAGTTCTTATCAGTTAGGTGTAATGTTCTTTGTTCACCAATCTATAGTTTAAATTTTTATAATGTGTGACCAAGATTATTTAACTGAAATTATTGATGTCGTCAGTTTTAATCAAGTAGTATCGTTCAGCACTTCAACAAACATATGAAGATCCAAATTGGAAACTTATCTACTGCTACATATAGGACAAAATTGAATTAAAATACAAAGTCAATTATGAAACTATAGTGAAACAGAATCGAATTGAGTGATTTATGAGAAACAAAAATTATTTTGCACGAGTTCGAGGAGCAAATTTAAGGACTAGACCTTGAACTTTCTGAAAGGCACAGTTATTTACAAGTTATTACCAACTATTATTTGAAGGAGACTGCTGTTATTTCATGCTATAGCCAACAGATGGAGTCTTTCTCTTGAAATTTCCTGATATTTGTATTTATATCTAAAATCAATTACTTGTAGCTATTTTGTGTTATTAAGCCTATTTTATCTATCAAAATAAGGAGTTTTTTTTGTATTTTTGATTGGTTCTACAAAAAGCACCAGAATGTCTATGGATGTGGTAGACTTTGATCCAGATTCGTGGGAATCGTTTCTTAACTTTACAACAACAATAAATGATAGCGGGAACAAAATGTTGGCCCAGTCTTCAAATCTATGTGTTGGTGATTCTGGGAACAGCACAAGTTCTAGTTCGGCCGTGCTGGACACAAACATATCTAAGGAGGTTGATATCCTGAGTCAATCACAATCAAATCCAGAGAACAATGGAGAATTCACAAATAACGCTGAAGAGAGAAAAGACTTAACAAACCTAAAGTATAAACTTCGCCCACGATCCATCATAAACCGTATTGAAACAGAAAAACGTAAACAATCTAAGAAAATACCAAAACCAAAACAGAAACCTGCACCACTCAGTAAATACCGTCGGAAAACCGCTAACGCTCGTGAAAGAGGTAGAATGCAAGAAATGAACCAAGCTTTTGAGAAACTACGGAAAGCGGTTCCTGAAATTCCGAACAAGGCTGGATCCAGTTCGAAATTGACTAAAATCACGACACTTCGTTTAGCTGTTAATTACATAGCTGCTCTGACTGACATTTTGCAGCAAACAGACACTGGGAAATCAGCAGGACATTCTGACTCTGGACAGTCTCTGGAGTCACTAGAGTCCAGTCTGAATTTTGATTGTGAACCTTGTGTCCTACCGATTGACTATCTCGATTTCATGCTTGATTCTGATGGTGATAGCATGCCTTTAAGTGACGAGCTGACGAATTCCTAATGCGAATCTATCAAGACTTCGTGACTTTTCTAGATAGTATAAGAAATGTACTTTGTAGAAGATGAAAGTTTTAGGTTATTATTTTGAATCCAGATTTGTGTTATATTGTGATGAAGCTGTTGACAATCGGTTATAATTAAACGTTTTTGGAGCTTGTAATTATGACTTATGCTGCACCTGCTGGGTAGGTGCTTTACTACTCACCAAGAAACTTACCAGTCCAAACACTGACACAGACTTTTGTTTCTTTGTGATAACACTGAGGATGTGGTATGATTGATATCACTGACAAAATTGCTAACAAGACAATTATTGTTCATGCTTTTCAGAAACGATACTTCATCGAATCTCACAGAAGCCACCGATCTTTGAATGTGCCAAACTAGTGTTGATTGATTGAATTAGACAAACTAACTTTACATGGGATAATACAGTTGCTTTTGTCAAATATAGAGTTCACCTGTTTACTTATTAAACGGAAAAAAAACTATGTCAAACGTTGAAAGAAGCAGCATAAACTATGCCTAATGGTGATATCAGATTCTATTCAAATAACACATTAAAAACGCGAGGGTTTCAAATTAAAACTGCTTTGTAGATCTTATTGCTTCCAATGTTGTTTTTGTTTTTTCATGAAGCTCATGTGACTGTAACATTGTAGTGAATAATCATTTATCTTGATTTTTATGTAGAAATATTAAAATTTTGGTACACTTGTGTTTACAACTGTTTTCTTTTAGTTCTGTCTTACAGAAAAAGAAAAAACGACAGTCAAGAAATTTTATTATAACGAAAAACAAAAGTATCATCAAGTTGAAACTTGCAATAAATTACTCTTTTTAGATAGAGTTTCATTTCGAAAGTTTTAAATTAAAAGCTTTTGATCATGAATATACTGTATTGTTTGTTTCAGTACTAATTGTGAAACATTTTACATACTTTTGGCAAAATTTTGTTGTTTTTCGCGTTTTCTTTCGTAAAATTATCTTTGTGTGATAGAATTATTTCTAATCAAACAATATCCGTTTCGTCAGGTTGTTTTAAGACATAGCTGATTACTGAGTGACACGTTCTAGACCCGTGTGTGAAAATCGTTACGTTACGCTAAAGCAAGTACGTACAGGATAACCCATAAACCAACGAATCACACTAAATTGTAATGACCGATCAACATCCTATGTTAAACTATATGTATTGATTTCGTACTTAACTTACATGAAAACTTAAAGCTCCTGTTATAATTATATTTTGAGTGTTAAGGAATTTAGTGAACATTTTGTTTAAGTTGCCCGACTTAGAGACCACATATACTATGAGTAAGAGATACACGATATATTACTTTCCAGCATAGAGCTTGAAACCTATATTTATGTATAATAAAATAGAAACCTGAAGCCTAAAACTACATGCATAAATAGAACCATATAAATAGGAAACTTAAAACTACATATATATATATATATAGAGAGAGAGAGGGAGAGTTTGTTTGTTTTTAATTATG
>NW_013666792.1:76452-83397 GCF_000517525.1 Limulus polyphemus
AATACCGCTGTGCCACTGGGGGGCGTAGAGAGAGAGAGAACAGTACAAAACAGAACAGAACCTGGAAACTGTACGCATGTATAGAACAATATAAACAGGGAACCTAAAAACTGCATGCGTGCATAGAAGAATATATGGAACTTGAAACGGCATTCATGTATAGAACAATATAAACATGGAACCTAAAACTGCATTTATAGATAGGAAAGTATAAATACGGAACCTGGAAACTACATGCAACAATTTAGATATAAAAACTGAAAACTAAATGCAACAATACAAATATAGAAACTGAAAAATACATACAACAATAGAAATGAGAAACCAAAGTTTTCGTCTTTTATACTCAAATGTTGCTTGTAAAAATAAACAAACACTAAATTGTATATATCATCAGTTAACTTAAACTTTTCTGCAGCTCCAACATTGTATTTTTTAACTGTAGAATTAGACGAAGTTTTGATAAAGTAATTATTAGTTCCAAGTCACTTTAATACCAGGACCAAGTCGCTTATAGGTTAAACAGAAACAAAGGCAATTTGAGCGGCTGAATTATTCCTTTGAATGGAAGTGGACAAAAGAAAGGGAATAATAGACAGTTGAGGACTTGGAAATATTTCTAAACATCAACAAAGCTCAGAAAGTTGTAGAGCTACTGCTAAAAGTATAGCTCATTTCTCTATACTCTCGCATATTCTCCACCCACATTTCATTTCAAAAAGATCGAATACACTTAAGATAAAGTCACGCAAAAAATAGCGGTTTAAAAGTTACAGCGCCCTCCCCCCTCTTCAGCTTCTTTCACAAATGATATTAAAAGGGGGAGGGAATTAGTCCATCACTATACTCTGCAAATTATTAACTGACTTTTTATGATAACTTGAACTCCAAAAAGCGCTTATGCTTCACTTACATAGCTTATATTATTAATTCATCATTCCTACGAACTTTTATCATCAACAGAAGTCATTTTGCTCATTTCATAAAAATTGCCTTGTTTTTTTAACTTGTATCTGAGACACAACATAAATTTACAGAAATGTTAATTTTCTTCACGTATTAGTTAAAAACAACAACAACACATACAATTTTCTCATTGCTTCAAGTAATCTCTACACTAGGAAATGATGAGCTCATTACAATGTTTCCATTAAGTTATTATACCATAAAATGGAGATGACGCCAGAATGACCTTCATGCCTTTCTTGTACACCAGTTACGAACTGTTATCCTCGTCATCCAATTATGTCGATATTTACAGCGCGGAATGAGTCTTCAACACGTCACACTTTCTATGTCATCTAGTTTAGGTTTTTAGCATTATACATCAGATAGGTTGTTAAACGGATTTTCTGTTTCATGCTCTATCACTGCTTGACCTTGCGTTAGAATGATGACTCGAAAAGTGACAGGCATCATTTTGTGTGGAGGCGCTTCATGGATGCGTCTAAAAGTTGGGCTTGGAATTACCAAAGATTTCCTTTTAATACAAATAGTTACTTATTTTAGCCTGGTTTGTTCTTTTTCTCTTCTTCTTCTTCTATACTTCCTACTCCAAAAGCGCTGGTTATGTTGAAAGTAATGAAATTTAGTAGTGTTAAGCGTGTAGCTGCGTAACTGGAGTAGACAAGTCCTTCGTGTTTGCACATGTAAAGCAATTTCATTTAAATCAGTTATGTAAAGAAAATAACAAAAACATATAAACACGCTGAAAAAATAGCAGTGGTGGTAGGACAATGAAACAGTGACACCGTCAAAATACAGATAGCATTTGAGAAGTCTGACTGGCAGGATAAATCCAAAATAAATTATTGGATGGAAATATACCATTCCCAACAAAACTGAATCATAGCCTTACTTAACTCGTGCGTTTGGTGCATATAGAAAACCAATAGGAAAATGAAAAAGCCATTGGTAAAAACATGTTTTTTAGCCTCTTCATTGCGTATTTTTACAAGTACGATATAGACACAATCTTTGAAGTCTACTAAATTACTGTCTTTTTTTTTTTTACATTAACAAACTGTGAGTTATTGCGCTTAATTAACTGACGTGGAAAAGAAGTAACTAACACAATTATTGGAAACGTTTAACAACAGAAATTGCGGAGAAGTAAAAACATTTCATTAATTTAAAACAGATACAGTATCTTGAACGAATAGTTTCGTTGTTCTATATAAAGAGTAAAGCTTTTGTAATTAATATATCAAATAGAAACCTCATATCAGAGGACTTGTGTAACAAGTCCAAAGTTTTTGCTTCCAGAAGTTCTAAAAGTCCACATTCTTAAATGTTTCCACTTAGCTACCTTAAAGACGGAATAAATATGAATATAATAGCTACAAGTAGATATCGTGAGTTGAGATGTTCATGATAAAATATTCAAAACTGCTGGTTACGTAACTGTTTTAACACCTGACTGTTCTATGATCACCACAGTTATCGTGAACTGCAATTCCTACGTTGCAACAAACAAGTATAATAGCTGTGTAACTGTTTTAATATGTGACTGTTGTAAGATCACCACAGTTATCGTGATCTGAAGTTATTGTATTGCAACAAACAAGTATAATAGTTACCTAACTTTTAATATGTGACTGTTGTGTGATCACCACAGATATCGTAATCTGAAGTTCTTATGTTGCAACATGCAAGTATAATAGTTACCTAACTTTTAATATGTGACTGTTGTGTGATCACCACAGATATCGTAATCTGAAATTCTTATGTTGCAACATGCAAGTATAATAGTTACCTAACTTTTAATATGTGACTGTTGTATGATCACCACAGATATCGTGATTTGAAGTTTTTATGCTGCAACAATTACGTAACTTTCAATATGTGACTGTTGCATGATCACCACAGATGTCATGATCTGAAGTTCTTATGTTGCAACAAACAAATATTTAATATCAATTTTCGGTCAAAGAAAGCTACGTCCTTAGATCAAACCTAAAAATCAACGCAACAATGTGTATAACTAATTAAATATGCTGTTTTTACGTTGTTACTTATAAAGATTAGATTGTATTGTTTCATCAGATGAGTACCCTCGCTGTTAACGATATTTTCGGTTGCAGACCTAGTAATATCTGAAGAGGTTCGGTCATCTTAGGAGATTGATGTTAGTTCTAAATTCACATACTAAGCTGACAATGCAAAATAATCCCTACAAGAAAGTATGATAATAAAATTAGATATATTAATCATTCTTACGAATACTGTTAATGAAAGTAACATTAAAGAAAGGATATAAATTACCGACGTAACACATAAACCACTAGTTGTTTGTTTCATTTACTGTCATAGGTTTAACGTTCTTTAAGAATTTAACATTTGTATAAGCAAAACTTTATATAATACTCCCTACTGGCGTCTTGTGACTAAGTTAAACAACTCCTTCAACACCTTGCTGTAGAATGATCACCATGGATACCAAGTTACGTAGCTCCTTCAAATATGGCTGTAAAATGATCACCATGGATACCAAATTACGTAACTCCTTCAACACCTGTCTTTAGAATGATCACCATGGATACCAAGTTATATATCTTTCAACATATTGCTGTAGAATGATCACCATGAAACCAAGTTACGTAAGTCTTTCAACAACTTGCTATAGAATGATCACCATGGATATCAAGATTTAAGGTTATTTTGTTAAAACAGACAGCTTTGTCATTAAAGCTCGATATTTATATTTTTCATTGATAAAGGTATATATATATATATATATAAGCGTTTAATCATACAAACAAAATAGCAAAACCTCAATAAAACAGTTCAAATAGTTATAATTTTCATAGAAAAACTTTACAATTATATTTTGACTGGTAGAGTCACTAGTTGGATATTCAAGATTTACGTTGTAACTTAACTAACAGTTATGTGAAATTATAAAATGAACTTTTTAATATCTCGTTTGTTGGTTTAAAATATTTGTCATTAATTATTTCTATAACATGAATTGGGTTAAGACTGTGAGGAATGTTTGATTCAACCAACTTTCTGACAACCCGAATTGAACTGATTTTGTGTTCAAATATAAAAATTGATCTATATGGTCGTGCAAGAGAGAGAGAGATACAAACAGCAGACAAACAGATAGAGGCAGAAATCCAAACAGATACACGTAGAGAGCCATAGATAAGAACAGATAGAAAGACAGCGAGACAGAATATCAAACAGAGTGACAGATAGCTAAATCACATTAACGGGTATATATATGAAACATATACAATGCGCTAATTAAAGTTATCAACGTTAACATAAATACTCGCATAGTTAATAAGACCAGGTTTTTGAGCTTCCTGTCCAATGCCAGTTTAAGTATATTTCTAAGGATTCATTGTTTAACAGTCACTGAATAAATGAGTTTTTGAAGGCGTAATTTCTTAAAACTGGAGTTTCTAAGAATAATTCTTAAGCTACTACTCTTAAAACTGGTGACATAAAATTACCTTCTACGTTTATTTTAATGTTTTTATCCAGATTGAGATACAATACACGTTTCAATATTTTATTCAGTTTGGGGCAATTCACGTTTTAATGTTTTTATCCAGGTGGAATACTATACACGTTTTAATATTTTTATTCAAGTTGGACTACTATACAAGTTTTAATATTTTTATCCATGTTGGAATAATATACCTATTTTTGACATTTTAACTCATGTTGAATACTATACACGTTTTAATATTTTTATCCAGTTGAAAATCATACAAGTTTTAATATTTTTATCCATGTAGGAATACTATACATGTTTTGATATTTTTAACCAAGTTAGAATACTATACATGTTTTGATCTTTTTAACCAGGTTGGAATACTATATATGTTTTGAACTTTTTTAACCAGGTTGGAAGACTATACATGTTTTGATATTTTTAAACAGGTTGGAAGACTATACATGTTTTGATATTTTTAAACAGGTTGGAAGACTATACATGTTTTGATATTTTTAAACAGGTTGGAAGACTATACATGTTTTGATATTTTTAAACAGGTTGGAATACTATACATGTTTTGATCTTTTTAACCAGGTTGGAATACTATACATGTTTTGAACTTTTTTAACCAGGTTGGAAGACTATACATGTTTTGATACTTTTAACCAGGTTGGAATACTATACATGTTTTGATATTTTTAACCAGGTTAGAATATTATACATACTTCATTAGTTTTTGTTTGTTTGCTTCTTAGCACAAAGATACACAATAGCCTATCTGCAGTAGTGCCTACGGCGGGTACCGAAATCCGATTTTTAGCGTTATAAGCCCTCAGGCTTACTGTTGAACCACTGAATGGCTACATATTTAAACCCAGATTGAAGTACTACACGTGTTTATCTAGGTTCAAGTACAAGTTTTCATGTTTTATCCGAGTTTGAATTGGGTAGAGTTACTGATAAACGAAACACTTAACAATGGGTTAAGTAACTGATGCTTGAAACAGCTAATTACTGACATATTTGTACGAGAAAGTAATTCCCACCCTTGTCTTAATCGAATCATGGGATAAGTATTAATCTTTGTTGCCATTTCCCAGTATTTCTCTCAATATAGCCCTCCAGTGGAACAGCGGTATGTCTGCGGAGTTACAACACTAGAAACCGGGTTTCGATACCCGTGGTGGGCAGATCACAGACAGCCCATTGTTTAGCTTTGTGCTTAACTTCAAACAAACTCTCAATATAAGATATTTCTAATGAACTAATTTGTTAAACACTCGTTATTTTTCAGTGCTTTTACTGGAAATTTTCTAGACGTGTGATTTTCTCTCTTCCTCGTATTAATGTATCTAGAAAACAGATTCGCCAAAATGATGACCCTTCTTCAAATGTCAAACATCCTATACAATTATTTGAGTGACAGAATTTTATTTTCTTGTTTTTCGCTTACAAACTTTAAAGGACAAAGTTACATTCAGAAGAACTGGGAATTTTAGTGGGCAAGGATTTTACTTTAAAATATATAAACCTGAAAATATCCAAACTATTCACATCATAAAGGAAAAGTACGATTAGCAAGAACCTTAGCACCACCACAATACGTTGTGTATTTGCGCGACGTCCGCTTACATAAGAAATTGCTCAAACCATTACACAAATATGTACGATTGTTTTGAAAATGTTTTGACCTTCGTACATTGTTAAAAATATAAAGCAGTGAATATTTCTTGTATATTATTACTTATTACTAGCTAGACTGCATGTTTTCGTCTGCATGACACACACACACACACATATATATATATATATATATATTTCTCAATCTTTGTTGTCCAGTAAAGTTATGAACCGTTCTCAAATTATTGACCTCTACTTTGGCAAAATTAACTTTATCCATATAAAGATAAGAGGCCTGCCTGATTAAAATGTTGCCCGCAGACTCGGGTACACAGGGTGATGCGACAGGGTCAAAGCAGAAGCCTCGTGGCCAAGCACCGTGTGTGTGTGTGCAACACGTGCTCGTAAATTTCGCTTGAGCTGAAACGTGATCAGCTGATTGTTAGTGATCAGTCGTTCACCTGAGAGCTTGATATTCAGAGTTCCGAAGACGGTCACCAGACAGCTGGCTTCTGTTAGAGAGCGATTCCTATTACGGTAAGAGCTTAGTAAACCGTTTTTCCTAAAAAGGTTTTCTGAACTCTTGAAAACAAAACAAAATGACTGATAATCATTGAAAAAAAAAAAGCTTAGCTTTTTATAAAAGTTCCCTGCTCGTTTAAACGTAAGACCTTCTTTGCGTATTCAAGGGACTTTGCATTCCTAAAGTATTTGTTTGTTTTGTTTATTTGTTTTGAATTTTGCACAAAGCTACACGAGGGCTATCTGCGCTAGCCGTCCCTAATTTAGCAGTGTAAGACTAGACAGGAGGCAGCTAGTCATCACCACCCACCGCCAACTCTTGGTCTACTCTTTTACCAACGAATAGTGGGATT